>NC_136980.1:17158101-17290601 GCF_032717465.1 Coenobita brevimanus
TCCTCACACACTCATCCACCATATCCATCCACTTTTTCTTTGGCCTACCTCGCCTCCTCCCTCCTTCAGATTCGCTCAGATATACCTTTTTCACCACTTGTTATCCATTCTCTCCACATAACCATACCATCTCAGTACAATCTCTTCGATTCTGGTGTCCACAGACTTCCACACTCCGCATCTTTCATGAATCATATTATTTCGTGTCCTATCCACTCTCTGTACTCCACATACATTCCTCAGCAGTCCTACCTCCACTGCTCTCACTCCTAACTTTTGACAACCTTCATAAATTTCGTTAATGTTTCGCAAGCTGGATACATATGGCAGGCGGTAGCAAGATTAAATAAATTAAAACATCACCCGATTTCTGCATCTACATGATTATCAGAAGCTGCTTGATGTTGTCGTACAAAAAAATTATGGGATATAGTTTCTGGTCTTGTTTATTGTTGCCTAAGTAAAGCAAACAATGTTGCTGTTGACAGAACTAATTAACCTACCCAACTTATTTTCAACGCAGGTAATATCCTCTCATTTGTAGCCAGATGACGTTTCCCATTGTTATAAGATTTTGCTTCCATTGTAAAATTATGAATTTTGATAATAATATATGTGCTTATCATTAATGTCTGGTATGGCATAATCAATTTGAGCTCAACCCTTTCATCTATACTTTAAGAAATTCAGGACGGGCTCTTTGAAAAAAAAAAAAAATGTGTTCCTGATTAAATGTCTCACCTAAGTAGTATCGTCAAGTGTTCGGTAAAACAGAACACTACGGTTGTCTCACCCATGAGATGATTATTTTATTGATGCCAATATTACCACCCAAAGTGCTTTACTCACTGTCTGTCTGTCTGTCTGTCTGTCTCTCTCTCAACCGAGTCAAACAGTCCCGGCCATAAAGGGCGAAACGTGATAGTCACACTCTCGGCCTTCCACGACACACTCTCAGCCCAGTGAAACTGCTATGGCTCTTAATGCAATTAAATTCTAGAGTTCTTTATTCTTGGCCATTACAGGATTAATAAAAATATCCTCGTACGGTCGGGGAACAATGTTGGTGACTATTTGTGGCGACTTCTGGTAACGTTTTTAATAGTAAAACAGGCAAATGGTACTAGAACTTTATAAATGGAGGGTGTTATTGTATGTGACTGGTTGATGTATCTCAGTGTCTGATGTAACCATGTAGGTGTGTTGTGGACCGATTTCTGTGCATTAGTTCTCTGTGTGGTGTACGAGTATGTGTCTGATATGTCATATAATGATTTCAGTGTAATAGGTTAGCCTAATATGTAACTCACAGTCCTTCCATATATATACTGACCAAAATATAACGCAAAAACCTGCCGAATGTGACAGTGTAGACAGTGCTTATGTGAGGCTACATTATATATAGAGTCATTATTCCCTTATGTTATACATTCATTGATAACTGGAAGTAATTTCGGCTACTTTACCCCCCAAAAAAAGAAAAAATAATATGCAGTCTCTTTGCCCATACCAAAAAAAAAAAAAAAAAAAAAATCGCTTCAGAATGAGAGCAAAATTAAATGGGATACTGTCACACAAAGTTCCATTATGCCGCTTATCTGAAAGCAATCAGTGCAGGAAAAGCATTTCAACAAATAAAATTTCAACGAATAATCCAGCGTGAGAGGAAGGTGTGTGTGTGTGTGTGTGTGTGTGTGTGTGTGTGTGTGTGTGTGTGTGTGTGTGTGTGTGTGTGTGTGTGTGTGTGTGTGTGTGTGTGTGTGTGTGTGTGTGTGTGTGTGTGTGTGTGTGTGTGTGTGTGTGTGTGTGTGTGTGTGTGTGTGTGTGTGTGTGTGTGTGTGTGTGTGTGTGTGTGTGTGTGTGTGTGTGTGTGTGTGTGTGTGTGTGTGTGTGTGTGTGTGTGTGTGTGTGTGTGTGTGTGTGTGTGTGTGCTTGGAATGGACCTGGAAGCTGTCTCTCGCAGCGATCATGATACTACGCCAATTAGGTGGAACCATACAAGGGAGGGTCAGGGATAGAGATCAGATGGAAAGTGTGGCCCTCACTGTACCACCAAGTCAGTGTGCTCAAAGCCCTGGTTTTATGGGGCATTTGGTCTTGGTGGTTCTATGATCTATTTAAGAGCAAAGAGCGCTAAGAATCTCTGGTCATTATTCAGTCCTCTTTGTAAAATAGATTCCAACATAGCTATACACTGTACTGTAGCTATCAGGCGACGCATAAATGACTTATTTTTTTAATAACTGAAAGATGTGTAGAGAGATATCCTAGGTCGTAGTGAGAAATGATTGTTTAATGAAACATTTATAATGACAACAAAAGAACGAGTAGCGTATTACAAGGCAGGGGTATAAGTCCATCAATCTATAGCTAGTTTTCTCAGTCACAGAGTGGGTGTCCATGAGCAAACTGCCTCCAAGTCGGATATGCCTGCCCTCCCTACAACTCACACCACACTCATTCATACACCAATTCACCAACATCCCTCCATCTCGTCCTTGGCCCCCGCTTCCCCTTCCTCTTCTTCACTCCACCTCACTATGATACACTACTAGTCAAACCAGTTCAGCTACTCATTCTTTCCCCATGGCCAGGCAATCTCAGGTTCATTCTAATACTTTACAACACATTTACATAACACCGCAACACTCTCTAACCTTGTCATTGCCTGAAAGTCGCTCCACGTAATTCCACTCGATCGTCTCAGATAACTCATTCATACTTCTTCATTCGTGACATATGTTCTTGTAGCAAAGCACATGCTTCACTTCTGTATATTAAACTGGGGATCACAGTGCTGTCAGGGAATAACTTCATTGCTTCCAAACTTACTTCACTGCTCATTGTCACAGCCTTCAGTGTGCCTGCAAAGTTCCCTGTTGTACCTTTTCTCGCACCTAATCCTCTTACTTCCCGTCTTTGTTCTTAATACCTAAATGTTAAAATGTTCTCCGTTTCCTAACATTCTATCTCACTATGCACCGTGTGACTTAATTTGTCTTAAAATCAGCAGTCTCTTTCTTCAATCGTGACTTTAGTCATTACTGTACGTTTAGAAAGGTACAAGTTAAGAAACAGGGATGCTAAACACTGTTACGACGTAAATGCCCGTGGACTTCATGGCCAACATGTAGAGATACGTGGGCAAAATTTCGCGACGAATGTGTTTGAGAGTTAGGAGTAATTGGAACCATCAATATAAATACGTCAAGTTGCTTCTGTCATATAAACAGTGACGCTAAATGAGTGCTAAGTTTTTGCAAGAATATTGAAAACGCGAGATAAAGACAAAAACCAAGTGAAAGTACAAGGATAAAGGTTATGAGTGAAAGTCGTGTAACAGGAAGGAAGGCCCATTACGGAGAATGGACTGAAATACAAGGTTTTTCAGTCAGAGCGACATACAACTTAAAGACAAACTTTGTTTGTTCTTTTCCAGAGTACATTAAGATGATTTGGTCTCGCTAAATTTAATAACGTGACCATATTCATACTATGATATTTTCTCGTATTTACGGAGGGTTTAATTTTACTCCTGCTACCTCAAGACGATTGAACTGTTCTTAGGAGAGACACAGCCTCCTTAATGTTGTTTCTCTGGCCAATCTCTCCAGAGCTGAAGAGTATTTGTCTAATTGCAGCAGTATTTAAAAAAAACAAATAATCGATTGGAGGTGGATTTCAAGACAACCTTTTCAGTCATCTCACCTCTCTTTATGATCTTAATATGCGTCGTAATTGTCTGTCTGGCTTACGTTTTCTACTTAATCATTTTCTGTGTTTACTATTCTCACATCTCTTGGTAATACGCTGACAACCATGTGTTCGTTCTCACTTCCATCAACCCTGTCAACACAATGAATCAAGTATTTCATCATTATCAATATAATCCATTTTTTCCATTGATGTCTTTCAGCCTTATGCTTGCTGTTTCCAATGGATATAATTCAGTTGGGCACACAACCTTCATAACATACTTTAATATAAGAGGTCCTTCCCAAGCAGGATGTAAGTGTCAGGATGTAACAGGAATACATAAAAAAAAAAATACATCACCCGATTCAAGCAGTTTGTCCTTGTGATGCAAAAGAAGAAAAAAATCAGATGAATATAATATCTGGCCACGTTAATTGTTGCACAGCTACAACTTATGAACCAAAGGGGCTCATATTCAGCACAGGAGATACCCACTCATTTGGGACGAGATTAAGTGTCCCATTAATATAAATTCTGCTTCCACTAAAACTGTGAACGTTGTTATACACGTTTGTGTTTATCGTTAATGGCTGGTAAGGCATCATTTAGGTATACTTTTACCTTGTGTTCTGTATCTCAACCAAACAAAACTGTTCCGACCATAACTGGGTTAAACGTGGTAATATTAACATTTTCATTCACTTATGGCTGACAGTCAGCCTACTAAGATCTCCTGGCGTTGCGTAGATGCGAATACTAGAGTTGTCCTGACCATGAGGGAGTTAGTGAACATATTGTATTACATTCTCCAACTTATTAAGGTAAACTGATATGGATTTCTGGTAAATTTCTTCCTACTAACATTATCCTTTATATAAGGTCATATTCTAAATGTATTTGGGGATGTCAGAACTCCTCTTCCTTTGCTTATATTCAGCACGTTATGATCCCTTATCCCGTGTATGCCACTGATGCAGACTATGTAGATATTATAACCACTTAAGTAGCATACAAGAGAATTTTAAGGTGTATAAGTAACGTGTAATAAGGTTTGACAGGGTATATTATGGAGGTGGTGCTACGAAGCCTTCTGTGACACAGCGTCTGGGTCACAAATACACCTGGAGAAACATCCTTCACCTGCACTTCTTTCACCAAGAACTTCCTTTTTTATTTTTCTAAGCTCATTGAATCTATGAATTTCACCCAGTCGATCAGTATCGTCTGATAAATAAATCGTCTTTGCAAACTCAAATACGATGTAGTGAGTCTGCCTAGTGAAGCATCAAGGACTGCTCTTTCTCATATAGCCGAAGGATGTGAATGACAACATTCTAGACTGTATTGAGAACTGAATAATAGATAATGCATTTGAGGTTATCAACAGAAGAGAAGGTGGATAAGAACTTACTATAATTACAGCGGTATAAATCTGCCCTAGAGTGGGAAAGGAGGTCCGGTTGATGATGATGACAAATCTGTTAGTCTGTCTACATATAATTAGACTTCTTAGTCCCGGAGAGGGTGTACATGAACAGTATGTCCCCATGTCACACACAGTGTGTGTGTGTGTGTGTGTGTGTGTGTGTGTGTGTGTGTGTGTGTGTGTGAACTTGAATATAATAGTAGTACTTGTTTTCTGTAACCCAAAGAAACTCATTCTTGGTTACAAATAATATCAAAGCTGTTGATATTCTGGAACATATGTCTGACATACAATGCGTAGGCCAACGTGTTCAAGTTTTATATGGTAAAATATTCATGTAAATCAACTGGTACTCAGACAATACTTGCACTGTGGTGGATGGCAATATCTACGACAATAACACGGGCTGAGTATCGAGCCGTGACTTGAGTGTTGACGTATCGTACGTTGTATGTTCTCAGAAAGCATTACTTTTTATTCTCAACCCCTGTATCTCATATCGTTGTCTACTTGTTGATTTACAAACGTACTCATGTAAGCTGTATTTATCACTATTCTCTCCATTTCCCTGTCTTTCCTTTTACCAATGCGTAAGTCAGTAAATTACACCCCGGCATGACAGTCCACCTGTTGCTGGTTATTCCTCTGACCTTGTATATCTCTTGTATATTATTTATCTCTGTGTGAACAGACACAAAATATGTAACTCAGAAACGAATATAAATGTGATACGTGCAGAAGCAAACACAAAGTTCCTAGGGACAGATCTAAGCTTATTATAATGAGCCACCTCCAAGCTTGGCGGCCTCCCTACTTGCTATTTTTTTTTTTTTCAAACGTCATCGTGGTTTATCCAAATGTTTAATTTGTTAACACGAGTACTGACGTATCATATGTAGAAATAAACAGTTAATAAAGATATTGTCTAGCCCAGGGTAGCATCCCTCCCCCAAGCCTGCTAAGTCCACAAGAGTACTGAACAAAGTATTATTAACTTATTATATTCGTGAACTAGGTATGGTCGTAGATTGCATTAAATGCATACAAGAGAATTTTAAGTCCATCAAGCTTCTGTCATTCATTCACAGCTCATTACTAAAGCCTAATGTTGTATGGAACGCAGTAGTCAATATTTATCAACCAGGAGAGGGATAGTTTGACGTGAAAAAAAAAAAAAAAAGTTCATTGAGAATAATCAACCCACAACCATGCCCCCCGCTCCAGCCTACTTGAATTTACTGACCTTAATAATATGTTTTTGATGTTAACATAGATAATACAGAGCATACGGAAGAATAGTGACGTGTCATATGCTGAAGTAAAATCATACATGTTAATGAATATCCTCCTAAGGCCACAATACACCCTCCGCCCTCACGCCACATTAGAGCCTCGTATACGCCCTCCAAAGCGCCCAAACCCATGAGAATACTTTCCGTTTCTTGTTATTTACTTGTCCTAAACGCGCTGAGGCACGTCTGACTCTCCCCTTCGTTAGAAAACAGTCTCTCACTGTTAGCTGGAATACTCAACAATGCCAGAGTTGTTTGATCATGAAATGGTCACCATTGCACCGGTATTTTTTTGGATGACATATTGTTGGGACTGACTTCGATTGCATTAATAACATACATGCGAATATTAATGCCACACACAGAAAGACGACGTAGATGCCAGAAATCTTCCCACCAGATTACCTTTCTCCTACGTCTTAGCCCAGCAGAATAAACACCCTGTCTGCCTACCTGTTTGTTGTTATTCCACCAGCCCGCTGGCTTGTCCATTTGCCAGCCTCTGCTTCTCACCTCATGCATGTATGTATGTGAGCTGCCCAAGTGACTGCCAGCCTGACTGATTCATGGACTGACTCACCACCAAACTCTGTCCGTCTCTCTGACTCCCGTCTTCGCTGCGTCTGGCTGCCGCTTGTGGGGTCTTGATACAGTGTATAAAAATAAACACACACACACATACACATCTATCTATCTATCTATCTATCTATATATATATATATATATATATATATATATATATGACAGGTAGATAGGTAGACAGATAGATTCATAGACAGACATAGAGAGATAGAGTTAGATATAGATATTGGCATATAATGTGTGTGTGTGTGTGTGTGTGTGTGTGTGTGTGTGTGTGTGTGTGTGTGTGTGTGTGTGTGTGTGTGTGTGTGTGTGTGTGTGTGTGTAGATAACGTAATACATACACTTTAACGCTTCCACTTACAACAGTATTGTATCATCATCTATACTGTTGTAAAGTCTTTGAATCCTCCAAGGAAGCCTTACTTATGGCACTTCGTCGATGCAGTTTACTCGTAGGTGTTTGCAGAACCGCTTTTTTTTTTTTTTTCCGAAATGATTACTGCTTCCATTATCGTAATCCACACTGAGTGCACCGAGTCCATTACCAAGCATAATATTGTCAGCTTCAGTGCCTCCACTCCAGTTTCTTAACCCTTTCAGCCCGAGGATTTTATATTTTAGTCTGTTGTTGTTTCTTTCTGAATATTAAATATAATTTTGGGGAATCGTCCTTGAGCTTCAGGCCTGTATATTATCTGCTAATGGCCTGTATGAAGCTCCACCATTATGTAAGGTGTCTTGAAGCCTAAATAAAGTTAATAATGGTAGCAAGAATAAAGCATAAAAAATATCTTTGGGATGAACTGATTAACCTCTTAACAGAGATAATAATAATTTTATTTTATTTGGACCATGGCCAAACAGTGTATATTATCTTAGGAAGGACTTAGCAGTGAAGGAGTAAAGTAAGGATGTATCTTACATTTTCAGCTCCAACACTCATATAATATTATTACAATACTGCCTCCAAAGTATTTTATTCAGTTTCGGAAGATTTGTCTTAATCAGGTGGTATAAAGAACTGTATCTGACTCCTCCCGTTCGAAAAGTCTCTTTGGTGAGTAAATAGGAATACAGCAAATGATGTTATCAGAGTGAAAGATACAAGAATACTGTATAAAAGACTCCTGTGCTGACCATTACCCCTGCAACCTGTGGACGGCATTTGTATTTTATCACCGCCTACACCTGACGATTTTATTTGACTTAAGGAAGACTTTTTGAACACGAAGATGTTACATATTATTACCTTCATTAACCCTCTCACGATGAGGATCCTGTACGAATAGGGTTCTTTTATACGTGTATAATTAACATGTGCACTGTGGGACACTTCTAACTTAAATATCCTACAAACATAAATAAGATAAGTCAGACACTTCAGCTAATAGAGTACTGAATGGGAACAGTTACGTTACTAGTCTGCTATGTACAAGTTAACATAAAGACTGATTCTTAACTTTCGAGTCGACGTCTTGGAGCACTTCTTACACCTTATCACAAACTTACGGGAGGGACTTGGAAGATGCTGGAGCTGAGAGTAAGGCTTCCTCCACCTGTAGCCAGCCGATATATCCCTGTAGCCACGCCTTTTTCCTCCACTGACCAGTCATACAGCAGCACTATATCTACTGTATTTCCAATCATCGCGTTAAGGGGACAGGCCATTCTTACTGGATTAGCCATTGCGTTCTATAGGGGCGGTCCTTATCACTTGGGTTCGACTTCACCTACCTTCTCTCTCTGTACTTTGATACGGGTTGATCCTTATCACTGCTGATACGCCGAGCTCCAAATTGGGTCGCAGCTGAGTCAGTATTAGTGGTAACTTGATTCAGGGTCAGTCGAGATAGGTTGCGGCTAAGAGCGACATCACACGGTTTGCTCAGATAAACATCTTAAGGTCTGGGTTTCACCTAGTCAGCCCCCAGATCAGTGGCCGGGTGGCGGCCAGTAACAACTGCAATTATCCACTGGTAACACAAGGTATACGAAAGAAACTGACAAGAACCAAAGTATCAGCAAACATCCATTGCACTCTCACTGAGTACAGGTACTGTGCGTCTTACTCTTTTAACTGTTTACCTAAGTGGGTATGCTTAAATGATTATCTATTTGGTGCTGGACTAAAATGTAGCCATCCCTCTATTAAAATATAACTGATCACAATAATAACAATTTCACAGAAAACATTTAACACTCCGTCGCTGTTAACATTCCTTTGAAGATAAGAGCACTACCTTTATGCTGTATAATTAAAAATTAACTCCTGGTTATTCACCGTCCAGTAACCTTGAGGAACAAGTATAACCTTACTTAGGGGTGCAGTTTCCTTTGCCTCCCACATACACAGCACTGGTGTCATGGGCAAGGTGGCATGATGGCCACTGCCACTGTGGTGAGCGTATGATTGTTTACATACCCTGCAGCCTGCAGCAGACGACAACTAACTGACGGTGCTGTCATTCAGCCACACAACAGGGTATTACATTCCTCCCCACTTTGCTGCGTGAAGTTCACGCTTCCTTGTGACTCCATACTCCTTGATTGGACCTAATGGACTGAAAAGTCATGTACTGACCCGCTAGACCCAATGGGGTCTAAATGGGCCTATAGTTATCATACTGGTTTTAATCAGAGTTAACAGGTTCAGCGTTATTTGCATAGGCCAAAATTAACCACGAATTTTATTCAGTAGTCCATGCAGGCTAGTAATGGAGCTACTTAACTATTGTTATCCTGACAGTAATGCCATCTGACACTTAGGTCGGCTGGCAGTAATGGCACCGCATCAAAGGCAAAGTATATTATCGTCTACAGAACTATTTCACGAAGGAAAGTGCCGTTTATGGGAACTGAAGAAGCATTCAAGCCTCTTTTGCGTTTATTATCTCTTCTTCTTCATTTCTGCAACATTCGCGGCCTTTCATCTAACTTTCGCTCTGTTGAGCACCACCTCTCCTCCTCTAAACCTCACCTTCTTTTTCTAACGGAGACTCAGCTGTCTGAGGCAACTGACAGCAAACCCTTTTCTGTATCCTCCTACTTTCTCTATACTCATTTCAAAGCCAAAGGTGGCTGTTGTGTATACATACGCAACGACTTATCTTGCTCTCGTGTTCCTGAACTTGATTCTTCTGAATTCTCCACACTCTGGCTTCGGCTTTCCTGTCATTCTCTGACTAAATATATCTGTGCTGTTTACTTATCCCCTAATTCTACTGACTATCAAAAATTCTTCGACTATCTTACTTCTACGATGGAACACATTCTGTCCATTTCTCCTTTCTCTGAAATCTCCATTCTTGGAGATTTCAATATTCACCACCACCTTTGGCTCTCCTCTCCTTTCACGGATCCACCTGGTGAACAAGCCTACATCTTTTCTATCCTTAATGACCTAGAGCAGCTTGTACAGCACCCTACCCGTATCCCTGACGGCCTTGGAGAGAGCTCCAACATACTTGACCTCTTCCTCACAACTAATCCTTCTGCTTACTCTGTTAATCTTTTCTCTCCGTTGGGCTCCTCCGATCACAACCTTATTACCTTAACCTGTCCTATCACTCCGGTACGGCCTGTGGACCCTGCAGGGAAGCGTCGTCTGTGGCATTTTGGAGCCACAGACTGGGAGGCCCTCAGGCAGTACTTCTTTGATTTTCCCTGGAATGATTATTGCTTCCATGGCCGTGAGCCATCTGAGTGTGCCTTGCGCATTACAGAGGTTATTCTCTCGGGCATGGAAGCATACATTCCTTTCTCATATCCTTTGACTAATGCAAGAAAGCCTTGGTTTAATCACGCTTGTTCTAATGCTGTCCGCAACAAGGAGAAGGCCTTCAAAAGGTACCGGAGCCAACCCACCCCTGAATCACATTGTCTTTACGTTTCTGCCCGGAATCGTGCTAAGTCTGTTCTTCGCTCTACTAAAAATAATTTCATCCATACTAAATGCTCTCAACTCTCCAACTCGAATTCTTCCCGCTCATTCTGGCACCTTGCCAAAAATCTTTCTAACAACTTTACCTCATCATCCTTCCCTCCTCTTTTCTACTCTGATGATTCTGTAGCTATTTCTTCTACTGATAAAGCAGATCTCTTCGCACAGACTTTCTCCTCCAATTCCACCTTAGACGATTCCGGTGCTGTTCCTCCATCACTTCCCCCCTCTGACTTCCTCATGGCTGACATTAAAATTTCTTCAGTTGATGTATTTTCTGCCATCACTGGCCTCAGTACTAACAAGGCATATGGGCCTGATGGGGTCCCTCCTGTTGTTCTCAAGAACTGTGCTTCTGTGCTTACACCCTGCCTAGGCAAACTCATTTGCCTTTGTCTGTCAACTTGTACCTTTCCTTCTTGCTGGAAGTTTGCTCTCATTCAGCCAGTCCCAAAGAAGGGTGACCACTCCCAACCCTCCAACTATCGTCCAATTGCTTTAACGTCCTGTATTTCAAAAGTTTTCGAGTCAATTCTTAATAGAAAAATTTTAAGGCATCTTTCCTATCACAACCTTCTTTCCGATCGTCAGTATGGGTTCCGTCAGGGACGCTCCACTGGCGATCTTCTCACCTACCTTTCAGACTCCTGGTCATCCTCCTTTCGGGACTTTGGCGAAAGCTTTGCCATTGCACTTGACATCTCAAAGGCTTTCGATCGAGTCTGACATAAATCTTTAATATCCAAACTGCCCTCCTACGGTTTCTATCTTTCTATCTGTGCCTTCATCGCTAGTTTCCTTTCTGGTCGTTCTATAGCCGCTGTTGTAGACGGCCATCGTTCTTCTCCTAGATCTATCAACAGTGGTGTTCCTCAGGGCTCTGTCCTATCACCAACTCTCTTCCTTTTATTCATCAATGATCTTCTAAGCTGTACATCTAACCCTATCCACTCATACGCTGATGACTCCATCCTTCACCTTTCCATTCGGTTCCCGCAACGCCCATCTCAACAGTTACTTCAACAAACAAGGGATGAGGCTATGGCACACCTAATGTCTGACTTGGCTCGTATCTCTGACTGGGGTAAAAATAATATGGTTGTCTTTAATGCATCTAAGACTCAGTTCTTACACCTATCAACCCGACAAAATCTTCCACAGGTATACCCACTAATGTTTAATAATATTCAGCTTAATCCTGCATCATCCTTGAACATGCTTGGGGTTTCATTTACTCGGGACTTATCTTGGAAAAATCATATTACATCTCTTGTAAAATCTGCTTCCAAGAGATTGGGTGTGCTAAGCCGACTCCGCTCTTTCTTTACCCCTGCACAATTGTTGACTCTATACAGGGGTTTTATCCGCCCCTGTGTGGAGTACAACTCTCATGTGTGGGGAGGCTTCCCACATACAGCTCTTCTCAATAGGGTGGAGTCAAAGGCTTTTCGTCTCATTAACTCTCCTCCTCTTACTGACTCCCTTCAACCTCTGTCTCTTCGCCGCTCTGTTGCATCTTTATCTCTTTTCTATCGCTACTTTAATGGTCACTGCTCCTCTGAACTGTCTGCTTGCATTCCTCCACCTCTACGACGGGCGCGTGGCACCCGTCTGGCAGCAAACTCTCATCCCTTTTCTATCCAACTCTCTAATGCAAGAGTTAACCGTTACTCCCAGTCTTTCATTTATGCAACAGGTCAGCTCTGGAGCTGTCTCCCTCTGTCTGTATTTCTTGCTGCCTATGATCTCCAGTCTTTCAAACGTAGTGTGTCCAGGCATCTCAAAATGATCGGATCTTGAATTTGGCTCTCTATTGTATTTTGTTTTTCTCTTGGAGGGAACTGTTACTGCGGGCTCATGGCCTTTGGTTCCTTCTTCCTCGCATTAAAAAAAAAAAAAAAAAAAAATCAGCTCTGGATCTCCAATGTATGCTCCATGTAGTGGGAACAGCCAGTTGCGGCTGAGTCAGTAACTGAAAAAATTAGCCCCCTTACCCGCCAGGGATTTACTTCCTCTGAATACAATTGTCATCCAGCATCCAAATTTAATTCTAAGCGTGTTCACTGCCTGATAGCGTTGCAAGATGACTGTAGAGAAGCAAATGGGGAACAGTGAGGGATAAGGAAAGGACTATACTGTTTTGGTTATTCACCATGAACATCTCCACTCCTTTTTTCCTATGTACTCTGCTAATATATTTTTGATAACGTGCGGGTAATACGAACTGCTTAGCCTATATTGGCTACACATGATTAAAAAAGGACTCGTGAAGATGAGTGTCGATCATATCCTAAAAAGCAGCTCCTGACGTCCAAGGAAGATTAATCTATTTTCATGTGCATGTACATTTAGAACCAATGATTAAGGTAGAAAAGAGTAACAAAAAATCTGTTCCTGCATCCTCATAAAAACATAGCTGCTAATGGAGAGGTAGGACCATTAAATATACTGCAATATTTTCTCGTCAAATACATATGATGGTTTTCTGCACAACACGCACGGATAACGTATATGCAGTTTTATTCAGTGTACAAGTGTACACAGCCTTCGTGTTCTGTTGGCAAAGTTTATGCCGGGTGGGCAGGTAAACGCAGCATCAGGTACCATATAGTTACATTATACGCATGTGCAGATGATTGCAAATATCAATGAAAATATAACTGTGTTTGGTATTTATTGCACTGGATAAATACAGCACCTGACGAACTAATCGCATACCGTGTTTTAAGGATAGTGTTACGGAGGGGATGTGCTGTGTCGCCCTGCCTGTTCACATTTTGCACGGATGGACAAATTCAGTGAGGTCAGGGCGAACGCAATGTATTATGGTGCATCATGAAAACGTGTGCGCTGAAGCCACCGGCTGCCTGGCAACACAGAGTAGATTAGGAAATATGATGTGTATTTACCTTCTGTGTATCATTTAAAAGGTATTGGACAGTGACACCCCCCCTCACAAAGTTGCACTGATAAAACAGGGAGGGTTTGCTGCCATATTATACAAACGTCTTTCAGCTCCCTTTCTGTTACCCGAAAGAAAAAGGGAAGCTGTCAGTGCATTGAGTTCACATTCAGGTGGTCATAGGGTTCATAATAATGCCAAGACAGATAAAGATTTGTGAAAGAAAATGTTAAGTACCCTGAAAACACTGAATGCTGGCATCTAATAGATAATCGTCACCTGATGCATGATAAAGGAGAATGACATGGAGAAAAAGGTGTATATGCCTTGGAATATCCTAATACAAATGGCGGGATTCATGAGGTAATGGGAGAGGGAATGCTGGAAAGTTTCAGGTGAAGACAGTGACAGATGGTGGAAGTGTGAGCATGGAGGTGGAGAACACACTGCATGTCACTGTCTTGCTGCCGACAGTGATCAATAGGTAGTGAAACACGGGCAATTGTTGAAGGTTATAGGTCAGCAGACAGGCTGGTTGAAATGCATTTACCTCTGACGGGCATGTGCAGTTGTTTGTAGGGATAAGTGAACTAGTATTAGCAATGTGGAATGAAAGTGAACTCTTAAATGTACCGACAAAAGTTTCCCTACTAGCTCACTGCGTCTACTTCACACTCAAGGCATTTCCGTCACATTATTCCACGACACATCATATCATGAGAATCACATATAGGCAGAAAAAAAATGCTTAATATCTCAGAGCTTAGGATTATTACCCAGCAGGGGAAATGGAGAAAATGAAGAAGAGCTAAAATAATTTGTCAGACATATATTTCTAACTGTATCTTTCAGTAGTTCTAGTTTTTATTTTATTTTTTTTTACTCCAGGTCGCAGATGCAGCAATAAAATGACGAAGCAAGTGAGTAACAAAGAAAAAGCAACGGAAATCTTTGGTTGAACTAGAAAAATAAATCAACAAATTGTTTGTATGACAAGGGAATGGGGCGGAGGAAAGGAAGGACTGCAACTTAGTTTAGACCAGTTACGTAGTCGTATTTCTTTGTCCTCGGATAGGATGGTATGATATCAATCAATGGATAGAAGACAAATAATGCTGTAAGACGGGAAGGTAAAAAGTGACGATATATTCAGTCAGAAACTGGTACAAGAACTACAGCCCCGAGTGGTTAGATTTCAGGAGATTTTAAAGGAAGAGAGAGGAATCTATGTACTTAAAATGTTAAAAGAATGTAACCACTCAGACAAGTTGTATACACCATGTGTAATATATATGGGCTTAAGAAACTAGTGCAGGTAAGGAAAATAGATGCCAAGAATCTCCATTCAGTATCTAGAAAATAGTGAAATTTGGGTGATATTGACCATAGGGTTTCGTACCTACAAGTCGGCCTCTTACGTGTAAACTCATGGAATTTTAGGTAAGATGATGAAATGGGTGTCAACATTTAAAAAAAGAACAAGTACAGAAATATAGAAATTAAATACAATGTATGATTAGATGGCAGCTTGTACCATCAGCGACACAATTGCGGGAGTGTCAGACTGGATATCCTGTTCCACATACACCACTGCTAAACAAGTTAGAATAAAAGTTTTTATTACCTCATCACCTCTCTCTCTCTCTCTCTCTCTCTCTCTCTCTGTTATTTGCCGATGATTCTGTACTGTTAAGTGGGTAAGAACGTGAGCTGCAAGGCGTAGTGAATGAGTCCGTGAGTGTACGAGTATGTAGGAACCGGAATCTTAAAGTGAGAGTAGATAAGAGTAAAGTTATGGTCTTTGAGAGAAATGAATACGGAGAGTGAGACTGGATGGTGAGGAAATAGAGAATGTGAGTATGTGTAAGTAATTAGGTAGGGTGCCGAGGTAGGATGGAAGTTTAAAGAGGGAAAAGTGTGAAAGGGTACATCGTGGTAGAAAGGTTGCTGGTTCATTGAAGGTATTGATAAGAAATAGGAGGCGAACATGGAGGTAAAAAATGAACTACATGACAGTACTGTGATCCCCACTCCAACGTATGGAATTGAAGGTTTGACCCTGTTGGAGGGACACAAGTCAAGAGTAAGGGCAGTGAAAGTGAGCTATTTGAGAGGAACATGTGGAGTTACATGTGGTGACAAACAGACATATAAGTATGTAAAGGAGTGTTGTGGTGTTGATGTGGATGTGTTTGAAAGTGTTAAGGGAAATAATATACGATGGTTTGGCCATACAGAGAGGATGGTAAATGACAGACTGACTAGTAGAGTGTATGTGATTAAGGTGGAGGGCGAGAGGAAGCGATTCGTTTGTGGCCACCCCTTACGGGATTAAGGCATCTGGCAATAGACAGGTACAGTAGATACGTAGATAATAAATAAAACTTTTCTCAGTGACTCCCTTCAACATTCTTCTTCCCTTTGCCACAATATTGCGTCTCTCTCTCTCTCTCTCTCTCTCTCTCTCTCTCTGAGGACAGCTTGTTGTAGAAGCAATGTAGATACGAGTGCAGGTAGGAGCTGAGACAGCAGGAGCACAAGATGTAGTTGGGGAGGGAAGACACGGAGTAGAAGAAGGAGAGGTAGAAATATAAGGAGTACCAGGCTGCTGTGGCCGAGTCGCTGGAAAGCTGGTCAGGTGGCTCATTAGAGGCAGGATCTAATTCCCGCTGGGACAGGGAACAGTTTAAGTTTTTGACTTTGCTGATGTGTCATAAGACCCACCGGCTTGTGAAAGCTTCCCCGCTAGTAGTAATATAACTGTCCTGTATGAGACAGCCATAGCATGCATTCAGTATGGTCGGTAGGTGTTAGTGCCGAAGTGGTGGGGATGTATGGTCCATAGGAGGACATCTGGGACGGTATGTATAAAATACCAAGGAGCTAGAAACAGGTCTTAAATTTCTTAAGAGCAGGTAGTAAGCTGTAAGAGTATTGCATAATAATTCCCACTGAGTTAAGAGGAATCATAAATCTGTACAGTAGAATGCAAGGATAACAACCGACCTTTCCTCAGATGTTTATGACCTACTAGCGATCATGGCGGAACAAGAAGAAAGGCCCAAGGGCGCTTTCAAGGAAAGAATTAAACAAAAAACGTTCGAATTATCCCAGTACGATGACCGTGAGCTCAGAAGGCATAGGCGGAATGTGCAGGAATATTATTAGCAAAGGACTTGATCAAGAATGCTATAACTAGCCCTATATCAAGGAACAAGGCCCTTTCCGCGGACTTCAAAGTGACGCTGACACTAATGTACCTAAATCAGATCAAATCCAGTGATGATTTAGGGTCAAACATCACCAGAGCCCAAACTCAGACAGTGTGTGCATTATCAAGACCAAACATTATGACACAAAATAACTGCTTCCCTATACATTCAAGGAATACTCAAAGGAATTAGGCAGAATTCACAAGCACAGCAGGTTTGCCTGACGTACTTCGTGTCATGTTCGCCACCCACATAAGAGTAACTGTACCCATGGTTTCGAACATGAGTACTTGAATGGTATAAATTATCACTATATTCACCCTTTGACGTCGTGTCAGCATAGCTAACCACAAAGGGTCACCTTTCATATGAGTTTCTTGGAATCATTTAAGTTCCAGCTTCTCATTTTCTTTTATAGTCTTGTAATCAGAAATATAACACAAAATGTTTATAGTTTAAATAGATTTATACGAAATTACTTTAACTCTTGAGTATAAGTGATTAGCTGAAGCGTCCCGTCCGTCGTTAAACGTGTAATTGAAGAAAATTACAGAATATTTATACCGGTAGTTGCAAAATGGTCTGAAGCTGTGGATGATGCCAGCTGATTGCACGGGAGTGAACTAGATGTGCTCAAGGAATGGAATTCTGTACCTGCTGGATGTCACTTACTGGAAGACACTGGATATAAATCATGGTCACCACTTGTGCAGCCGTGCAAAGCATAAATGTTGAAATCTAGGCGATGTTATTGTTTTGACTCAGTCTGCGGTTAGTTAGGAATCCATGTATTTGCAAAAATACATAATTTCAAAATGATTTATGAGCAGATTATATTTTAAAGCAAAAAGTATGATAACATTTCTTCAAACAAAGCATTTCAATGATATATCTTTTATTTATATAGTTGTTTGTTGCCGGACGAACTTGCTGTCTGTAACGAAATGTTCACCTCTTACTGAGTTTTAAAGGCGAGCTCGTAAGTCTTCAAAGTCATAGTTAGGAGGGCGCCTATGTACCATAAGGTATCACTCTTATACCTAGCCTCCAGCAAGGAGGGCTGGGGGTTTACGAGTAACTTTTAAGTAAAGCTCCTGGCTCGTTTTATGTATACCGCCCCTGGACTTCCAAAAGCGATCTGTTGAGACTATGAGAAGAGTTGAATATATAGAAAAAAAGTATATTAGTAAGAAAAGCAGAAGCGGAAGGAGAAGTTGAAGTAGTGCGGGCAAGTGGAGATGCAGAAGTAATCTAAGGAGGAGAGAGACAGACGTAGTCGATGGAGCAGAGAGAGAAGGTAGAGTAGTAGATGTAGTGGGAGGAAAAGCAGAACATTAAGAATGAAAGAAAAGCATTAGGGAGCCGAATGCTAATCGCCCGCCAGAATATGCTGTTAGCCAATTACGGGTGCGGCACCACCACGCCCTCGGGAGGGACAGGGGAGCCCCAGGAGGGGGTCGGGGGGTTGGGCACCCCTAGGGGGTCCGGGGGGGCCCAGCGGTGGCCGAGGGGCGGCGCCCCCCGGGTGGTGCCGGGAGGTGGTTGTCGGGGTCCTCCGCGGGGGGGGAGCCCCCCCGTGGGGGTCGGATGGCGGCGCCCCTCCTTGGGGAGGCCGGGGGCAGCCAATCCCCGGGGGTGGGGGGCGGAAGATTTGGGCCATATCTTGGTAGGACTACCGTGAAGGTTTCATGTTGATGGCTCAAGCCGTTCATGAGACACAGTGGTGCTGAAGGTGGGCGATAAAAATTAGTTGACCTTTGGCAGCCATTTTGCTGACCTTGACTTTGACCCAGAGTCCCCATTTTCAAACCTAGCCAATATTTGGGCTATATCTTGATACCCTGAAAGATTTATGCTGATTGCTTAAGCCACATGAGATATAAAGGGAACACACCCACACCCACACCCACACACACACATCCCACCCACCCCACCCCCCCCCCACCCACCCCCACACACATAACACCCCCCCACCCCCACCCACCCCCACACACAGAAGCGGGCAAAAACATTATCGCCTCGTCTTGGCAACGGCGTGCGATAGTAAAAGCAGAAGTATGAGGTCGAAAACAGGAATTCCAGGAGAAAAGGATGTATCTGTAGTAGCAGTAGTAGTAGTAGTAGTAGTAATTGTAGTAGTAGTAGTAATAGTAGTAGTAGTAGCAGCAGCAGCAGCAGCAGCAGCAGTAGTAGTAATAGTAGTAGTTGTAGTAGTAATGTTGGTGGTAGTAGTAGTAGTAGTAGTAGTAGTAGTAGTAGTAGTAGTAGTAGTAGTAGTAGCAGTTGTAGTAGTAAAAGGAATAATAGTGGAAGTAGAGGCAGATGAAGCAGTAGTAGAGGGAAGAGTCGAGGCAGAAGCAGAAAGTTGTCCAGGGAGGTAAACTCAGGGACAAAGGGGTTTAAATTAATGGGCACCAGGACCAGTTTTCGTTTATGGCTGCGTTTGATGTCACTGGGGCGGCAGGCAGGGGGAGGGGGATGAGATGGGGAGAGGGAGGCGAATGGGTAAAGTAAGGGTTAGGGTTAGGACGGGAGGAAGGACTAGGAGACAATGAGGGATGGAGAGAAGGAGGAAAGCAGGGAGAGGGAAGGCGGTAGTCGGGAGAGGGTAAGGGAAGAAGGATAAGACAGGGAGAGAGGGACTGAGGAGGGTGAGGGTCAGGAGGTAGGGAGGATCAAGAGTAGCAGAAAAGAGTGGAGGGTGTAAAGGAATGAACGGTGGGAGAGGGAGGCAGATGTTAGGAGTGAGAGGAAGAGAGGGAAATGTGGAGAGAAAGGATGAAGGAGGAAATGAGGGATGGAGAGGGTTAGGACTGCGTGAAAGAAGGAAGGAAAGATTTATGAGAACGGGAGGGAGAGGGGGAAGCTGAGGCTGGGAGATGGACATAAGCAGTGATGGAAGAGGACTCAGGGTTAGGAGACAGGGAGAGAGAAGGAATAAATGCAAGGATCTGGAGAGAGGGATGAAAGAAGAAAATTGTGAGGGCAAACAGGGAGAGGGAGAGGATGAGACAGGGAAAAAGTAAGAGAGTATAAAGACGGAATGAAGGAAGTCCGGAAAGGGAATGAATCAAAGAAATAATGTAAACAATAAAGTAACTAGGGACGGAAAAAACAAGGAATGGAGGGTAGGGTTAGGAGAGAGGCAAGGATTGAATAGGTGTGTGTGTGTGTGTGTGTGTGTGTGTGTGTGTGTGTGTGTGTGAGAGAGAGAGAGAGAGAGAGAGAGAGAGAGAGAGAGAGAGAGAAGATTTAGTAGATACAGAAAAAAAAGATGTGGCAGGAGAAGATGTAGAAGAAGAATCTGCTGAGGAAGAATGATTGGAATATGTTGAAGAAGATGACGAAAAATCCGACTGAAGATATTAGAGAAATAAAAGATTTGGAGCAAAGAATATGATAACTATTGATGAAATGGGACGATGGAAAAGTTAGGAAAGGAAGGAAAAAATATGCTGATCAAAGAAGTTATTTTAGAATATAAGTGAAATATATCGAAAAGAAGAAGCGGTGCCAAAGCACAGTAAACCCGTCCCCTGCAGTCATTTTAGTGCTGACGTATAAACGCAACAAGATATCTAGTCAAAGATGTCACATATCAGTTCTGGAGTAAATCGGGTAAAAATTGACGATTTTATACACATTTGAAATTTTAGACCCGACCCACCTGACACTGACCCCCTACCGCTAACTAGGGAGTGGCCCCCCTGATGTAATGAGAAATGTTATAGGATGCTGATTTGAAAGATGCACCTTTAGGTTTTCGTTTCATGTCGATATGACGAATTTGAAAGGAGTTATGGCGAAAAAACGATTTTTACCCTTCCTTGTCTTTTAACATTTTTTGGCCCTACAGCCTGGGCCTTGGCCCACTTTGGCCCAAAATTTAATCAGGTGAACAGAAGGTCATAGCCTATCATCCACGAGATTTTAGTCAAAATCGCACCAGTAGTTTTCGCGCATTGTTGTTAACAGACAGACAGACAGACAGACAGACAAATAAATAGACAAACCGAGTGGAAACAATACCCGTCCCCGAGCGCCTCCGGGGCTGGGACAGGTAACGCTATTGATAAAGACACGAAATCGAAAAGATTAGAAGGAAGGAAAGGACACAGAGAAAATAGGATTTAACAAATGGTTTTATAAGTGGCAGATAGGTAACAGAGAAAGTATACGAACAACCAATGGGCGAGATACGAAGGAAAGCAAGGAAGCCTATTAAAGGTACAGAAAGGTAATTAAAAGTTAAATAGAAACGCTATTGATTAAGGAATGCTGTTAAACGGAAGGTAGTGAAAGGTATGGAGAGAAAGAAAGAAAACGTCGAGTAAAATAGACTTTGAAATTGATCTTAAGAAGAAAGGGTGCTGAGAAGAAAATAATGAACTAGCAGGAAAGAAAGGTAAAGGAAAGGAAATAAAGTTACCGATTAAAGATAGGGTTGGAGAGGTGAGGGACAGATTAGAATATAAGAGTAGATGAGGACTAAGTGAAGGAACTAAAAGAAATGAAGAGACAATGAAAATCAGATGGAAGACATTGGTTAAATTATATATTGTAAACTGAAAAATGAAGATAGAGGATGTAGACAAAGAGAAGAACTGATGAAATGGAGAGTAAGAAAGACAGATACGAAAGGAAAGGGAGTCACCAATATCGTTTGGAAATAAGGGAAAATGATTTGCAGGGAAAATGATGAGTAGAAAGTAATGAAAACGCCGAGTAAAACAAGGGAACTGACAGAGAAAACATATAGATAGGGAAGGGGAAAGGACAAAAATAATGACAGACACTCTACAGAAAACGAAAAAGACATCATTCAAAGAAGACTTGAAAAGACAATGAACCAAAGGATACAAAAAAGCTCAGACAAGGGGAAATATCTGACGAATTTTGAAGAAGCGAGAAGGTAGAAAAGGTAGAAAAGAAATTACGGTTGAAAGAAAAGAATCACAAGTCAATGATATTCTTCATCCTCATAAATACATAGTTACTAATGGAGAGGTAACCCCATTTATACTGAAATATTTTTCGTCGGAGATGTGCGATCGTTTCGTGGCAAACATGCACCAGTACACGGATACATTATTTTACTGAGTGTACACAGCCTTGGTATTCTGTTAGAAAAAGTTTACGCCGGGTGTGCAGGTAAACACTGCGTCAGGTACCCTTTAGTTACATTATATGCGTATACGGAGGACTGGAAATATTAATGTAAATATAATTTTACTGGGTATTCACTGCACTGTATAATTATAGTACGTGGTGAACTAATCGCAGACTCTGTTTCACGGGTACAGTTACGGCTGGGAGATGTTGCCGCCCTGCCTGTTAAAATTTTACTTGGATGGACATTTCAGTGAGGTCAAAGCGAAGGCAATGAATTATGGTGCAGCATAAAAGTGTGTGTGCTGAAGCCATCAGCTGCCTGGCAACACAGAGTAGATTAGGAAATATGATGTGTATTTATCTTCCAAGTGTCCAAGTGTCATGGACAGTGTGAAGGGAGCGCTGGATGCGAGAGGGATGTCTGTTGAGCAAGGAAGAGTGGCTGTGCGTGACAGAAATAAATGGAGAGAAGTGATGACGCAGCCCTGAGGGGATATTCTCCCGCATTTGGTCTGATCAGCTAGTCAGGTCAGGTGCGGGTAAGGGGATGGGTCTGTTATGATGTGGCAGGGGTAAACCAGTTCTGCTGTCGGGCCCTGCTGTGGATGTCACTGCTTGCATTGCGCAGTTGACCCTTGTGCGGTGTGATGCGGTGAGGATCTGTCCGTTCTCCCCTTTGGGGCTAAGATGCGAATGAATGTGTTTGAATGGATGAGTAAATGGAGAGTGAGTCGTCCTGTCTCGGCTACCTCCCTTTCCTTGGGGGAAGCAGCCTAGGTATATAGATAGATAGATAGATAGTCATGTAAATGGTGCTGGACAGGGACACCTTCACGCAGCTGCAACATATAAAACAGAGCGGGTCTGCTGCCATGTTATACACACGTCCCTCAACTCCCTTTCTGTTACCCGAAAGAAGAATAGTGCACTGAAGGAGAAAGGAAGATCCGCTGGCAATGCACAAAGTTCAAATTCAGATGGGTCTAGGACCACAACAACAACAGCAAGTGTCATAAAAATGCCAAGACTGATGAAGATTTAGGAGAGAGAGAGAGAGAGAGAGAGAGAGAGAGAGAGAGAGAGAGAGAGGCTATAAAATACCATGAAAACAATGAGTGCTGGTCACTAAAAGAAATTCTGCACCTGATGCATAATGAAGGACAGTGACATGGAAAAAGAGTATATTTGCCTTAGAATGCCTTGATAGAAATGGCAGGACTGATGAGGTAATGGGAGAGGGAGTGTTGGAAAGTGTCAAGCGAAGACAGTGACAGATGGTGGAAGTGTGAGCATGGAGGTGGAGAACACATTGCATGTCACTGTCTTGCTGCCGACAGTGATGAATAGGTAGTGAAACACGGGCAAGTGTTGAAGGTTATAGGTCAGCAGACAGGCTGGTTGAAATGCATTTACCTCTGATGGGCATGTGCAGTTGTTTGTAGGGATAAGTACACTAGCATTAGGAATGTGGAATGAAAGTGAACTCATATGTACCGACAAAAGTTTCCCTACTAGCTCACTGCGTCTACTTCGCACTCAAGGCATTTCCGCCACTTTATTCCAAGACACATCATATAAAAAAAATGTGTAATATCTCACAACTTAGGATTATTACTCCGCAGAGGAAATGGAGAAACACATGAAGAGGTAAAACACTTTGTACAAAGATGGATTCCTAACTGCATATTTCGGAAGTATTATTATTATTATTATTTTTTAGCTCAGGACGCATGAACAGCAATAAAATGGCAAAGTGAGTAGCAAAGAAAAAACAATGGAAGTATTAAGTTAACTAGAATAATAAAGTAAAATATTGTTCGTTTGAAAACGGAATGGGATGGAGGAAAGGAGGAACTGAAGCTTAGTATAGACCAGTTGCGTAATCCATTTTTTTGTCCTTGGGTAAGACATGAATCAATGGATAAAAGACAAATACTGCTGTAAGACGCGAAGGTAAAAAGTGAAGATATATTCAGTCAGAAACTGGTACAAGAACTACAGCCCGAGTGGCTAGACTTCAGATTTTAAAAGAATGGAGAGGAATCTATGTAGCTGTGTATTCAACTACTTAAAATATTAAAAGAATGTAACCACTCAGACAAGTTGTATACACCATGTGTAATATATATGCACTTAAGAAACTAGTGCAGCCAAGGAAAATAGATGCTAAAAATCTCCTCTCAGTATCTATAAAACAGTGAAATTTGGGTGATACTGAACATAGAGTTTCGTACCTACGAGTCGGCCCCTTACGTGTAAATTCAGCGGTTCTCAAACTTCTCAGTGTGTGACCTATTTGGAATATTTCAAGACTTCACGACCCACAGGGTAAATAAATCAAGTACACAGTGGAATATAAACTTTTTTCTACACACACACACACACACACACACACACACACACACACACACACACACACACACAGTAACCAGTATATAGCCTATCGCAGTTATTATGAATATGCTAATAGTGTAATAAGGAAAATTAGTATTTCAGTTAAGTAAATAAAATACACTGAAAGCATTAGGCCTATTCTATGTCCCTGCCACCCATCAAAATTCCTCTCGCGACCCACCTTTGGGTCGCGACCCATAGTTTGAGAATCATTGTGTAAAATCATGGAACTTTAGGTAAGATGATGAAATGGGTGTCAACATTTAAGAACAGAAATATTATGGAAATAAAGAAAGAAATGAAAAAAAAATGTATAAGATGGCAACTTGTACCATTAGGGGCACAATTAGCCTCTTGATTCCAGTTACAGGATTGGGGGAATGTCAGACTGGATATCCTGTTCCACAACCACCACTTCTAAACAAGTTAGAATCAAAGTTTTTATTGCCTCATCACCCTCTCTCTCTCTCTCTCTCTCTCTCTGTCTCTCTCTCTCTCTCTCTCTCTCTCTCTCTCTCTCTCTCTCTCTCTCTCTCTCTCTCTCTCTGTTATTTGCCGATGATTCTGTACTGTTAAGTGGGTAAGAACGTGAGCTGCAAGGCGTAGTGAATGAGTCCGTGAGTGTACGAGTATGTAGGAACCGGAATATAAAAGTGAGAGTAGGTAAGAGTAAAGATATGGTCTTTGAGAGAAATGAATATGGACAGTGAGACTGGATGGTGAGGAAATAGAGAATGTGAGTATATGTAAGTACTTAGGTAGTGTGTCGAGGTAGGATGGAAGATTAAAGAGGGAAAAGTGTGAAAGGGTACAACATGGTAGAAAGGTTGCTGGTTCACTGAAGGTATTGATAAGATATAGGAGGTGAACATGGAAGTAAAAAATTAGCTACATGACAGTACTGTGATCCCTGTTCTAACGTATGGAAGTGAAGCTTGGACCCTGTTGGAGGGACACAAGTCAAGGGTAACAGCATTGAAAGTGAGTTATTTGAGAAGAACATGTGGAGTTACATGTGGTGACAAACAGACATATAAGTATGTAAAGGAGCATTGTAATGTTGATGTGGATGTGTTTGAAAGTGTTAAGGGAAATAATATGCGATGGTTTGGCCATGTAGAGAGGATGGAAAATGACACAGCGACTAGTAGGGTGTATGTGATTAAGGTGGAGGGCGAGGGGAAGGGGGAGACCAATGATGAGATGGAGGGGTGGAGTGGAGACATATATGAGGGAGGGAGTTTGAACTGGAGGGACGGCAGCCAAACGACAGAGGATAGAGCGGCGTGGAAGCGATTTGTTTGTGGCCACCCCTTGCGGGATTAAGGCATCTGGCAATAAATAGGTAGATACATAGATATATAGATAAAACTTTTCTCAGATACTCCCTTCAACCTGCTTCCCTATGCCACAATATTCCATCTCTCTCTCTCTCTCTCTCTCTCTTCTAAACTCTCTCCATGCACTCCTTCACCACTACAGCCAGCATACAGCAACTGTCTAGCTATACATTCTTACCCTTTCTATCCGAATTTCTAATGTAAAAATGACCTGGTAGCCTCATTTGTCATGTTTTGCATGTAGCTGATCAACTCTATAATTGTCTTCCTAAGTCTAATGTCGGGGAACTTTGGGGGGGTATTACCCAAAAAATGAAGTTACCCAAAGTTGGAAAAAAAAAAAAAAAACTATCCACGTCTGTGTACACATATGTCAATTATAAGGCGGCTAAGCAACAAATATCATGATACATGATACATGGTTTTACATTTTGTTCACTAAAACTTACATTATTTATGTAAACAACCAGTAATATACCGCACGCATTACCTCTCATACCCCACGCATTACCTCTCATACCGCACGCATTACCCCTCAGATTGTTAGAGTTACCCAATTTGGGGTAATTTACCCCAGTTTCCCGGCCCATGATTTGTCCTAAGTGTTTCTTTCCTCACTGCCTATAGTCTCCGGTCTTTTAAATGCAATGTCATCTGCCATTTTTCACTCCAATTCATGAACTTATCCAGGTAGTTTTGTATAGATTCACAGTCTGCTTTCAGAATAACTTTACCTCCAATTATCGTGTCATCTGCAAATTTCGCTGCCTTAGAAACGAGTCCATTTTCTAGATCATTGATATTAATAGTGAAAAGAACTGACCCTTAAGGAACTGCTGGTTACTTCTCGCCAGTCTAATGATTTCATTATTTTTCACTACACGGTGCTTGCAAGTTGTTAACCAATCACCAATCCATGAACATAATTTGTTTGACAGGCCGAAGGCTTTTACTTTTTCTGATAGTCTTAGATGGGGGACTTTGTCAAACGCTTCGTGGATATCTAGGTAAATGACATCCAGTGGTATTCTTCCGTCCCGTTCCAGTTGTCGCATATGTCTGCAGAAATTCAGGCGCATTTGTGAGGCATGATCTCTTGTTACGAAACCCGTGCTGATTATCTGTTAGTAGCTTATGTTTATTAAGGAACATAGTAATTGTTTTCCATAATTTTTTTCCCAGATTTTTCATAGCACAACGTTGGGTCTGGTTAGTACTTGGATGGGTGACCGCCTGGGAACACCAGATGCTGTTAGCATCCCTACGTGTCAAGTGGGGTTGGTGGAGGATTAGTGCCCCTCTCTGTAAAACAATTAACTCTAAGCCCTTGGCCACCCCGTTTGGGATACATGGCGTCTGGCAATGGATGGATGGATGGACTTACGGTAGGCTTATTGGGCAGTAATATGTGGGGGTGTTTTTTATTGGCCTTTTTAAAGATCAGTGATATATTAGCGAACTACCACTGATTAAGTATTCTACATTCAGTTAATGATTTACTGAATAGTTCAGTTACAGGAAAGGTTAACTGTGTAACATTCACGCATTAGGTGAGGAGATATCGCGTCTGAATCACTTGATTTATTCGGGTCGATTTTCTGCATATAATTTATCACATTATATCCTGTCACTTGGTGGATTGATAACTTATTATCTTCTAGTCCTAAGATAACCGATTGTGGGATGGGAATATTTATGCTATTTTACTTTGTGAAAACACTGTGAAAGGAGTCATTCACTGCTGTTGCTATTTTGGGGTTATCATGGACAAGATCGCCTTCCTAAATTAGTAAAGGGCCTGTGCTAGTTTTTTTTATATTCTTCTTGAATACGTTTATCTTTTCTATACGCCATTCTCTTGTGATCAATGATTTTTTCAGTATTCTTCGACGTCCAGGGAGTTTTATTAATGTGATTATTCGTTCAGCAAATTTTCGATTTATTTTCCATTCGATAGATATCAATCGATTATTGAATGTTTCCCACGTTTCTTCGACGTCATCCACCTGTTGTAACAAGAAGATGCTGGTGAAAGCAAATTGTAGACAGGATAAGAAAGAGTAAATGGAAATGAACAGGGAGCAAATGGACTAGAAAGTTGTGGAATGTTAGTTTTATCAATATGAATAACTTTATGTTTGCCACTTTAGCTAATGAAAAACAGTGTTGTATAGATTGGAGGTTGAAGAGAGAGAGAGAGAGAGAGAGAGAGAGAGAGAGAGAGAGAGAGAGAGAGAGAGAGAGACTCAAGCGAAATCATCGGTAGAAGTACAGAAAATTTTCTTTAAAAAAGAGGCTGGAGTGTGAGGCAAGTGGAAGCAAACAGAGCACAGCACCTGCTGCAATGACGTCGACTGAAAGATAAGAATTAATGCCTATGATTATACTGATAGCCAATATTAAAACGTTTAGGTTCTTACGATTTATTCTTTGCAAAAGATAATTGTCTGAAGTTAGCTAAAATATAATTCTACAATTGTCCTGACCGTGAAAGGGCTAACGAGGATAGTAATCAAAATCCTAGACTCATGTGATTCACACAGGCTGGGGCCACTCCTAGTTCCTATGTTTGTTTTGTGCAGTATATATACTATACTTATATCTTGGCATACTCTAAATATATACTGCATATTTATACATGCATTAATCAAGATGAACCAGGTTTTAAGAGCCTAAGTGAACAGAGGGAAATAGAGGAATATATTAGATCTGTCTGGTGTGGAAGGAAAACTGTTAACCAATAACTGCCGTTAGTGTTATTAGTTATTTCACTCAAGGTAATACCAGAAGTTTTGTTCCAGCTTGGAGTAACTGTAAGAGTTTGTTTAGTCTGAAGAAATCCTAATAGCCACTGGGTTGTATGGTGGTAGGTAACTACCGGTATGTGCGAGGCCAGATGGAAGGTTGACTGTAACACAAAATGTGAGCGACATCAGGGTGAGTGATGTCTGCATACCTATTATTCTCTGTACATTTGGACAGGGTTATGAGAGAGGTCAAGACGAGAGTTACGAAAAAGATGATGATGAACTCATGTGTTCAGTTAGGTTTCATCAGTTTTATGCAGTTCGTGATGTTTGATACTAGTGACCTAGACATCTGTCATCTGTTTCAAAATCCTGTAAGATATATGTCTTTGGCGATGCATGAAGGTAAATAACCACAATAGAAAGTAACTAACTTCTTGAATCAGGTGATAAATTCTATTGATTTGTCCCTGCTGACTCCAGACGATTATATTCAGGTTAGAGAAACACTTTGCCATGAAGGAGTCAGTGAACACTTTATTTATCCACGATGGTATTCAAAGGCTCTCTTAGGTCTGGCAGTAACAAGACAGAAATAAAGAACAAGTTACTGGAATGAAGAGGTTTACAGACAGATTTATGGTGATTCAAAATTATGTGTTAAAGCGAACTGAAAACAGCTGGCAGTGGTGATCAGTGTTGAATGTCATATTGGTGTGATAGACAATGGTAGTAAATGTGAAGTGGATGTTAAAATTAGAGCGGCTCAAGAAAGAAAAGTGGTTACTGCTGCGACCGTCTTATTAGGAACAGAAATTGATCAGAAAGGAGTACAGTTGGTAGTCAGCTGATTAGAGATGTGATCTGATGTCTGAAAGGACGCGAGTTTAATACCAATCTGGGGCAGGGAACAGACTTGTCATAGCGCCCTCCCCGCCGCTGATACCATCACACCAGTCCTGAATGACACAGTCCTAACATGCAGTCATTATGAACGGAGAATATTAGCACCAAAGCGGTCATATGCGAAGGCATGAGTCACGTAAGATGACTGTTCTGCCTCGGGTGACGGAATATTTAGTCACGCCCAGAGTTGTACACGTAAAAGAAGGGACTACAAGAGAGAATATTACTGCCTGAATTATCATTTGGATGGTAGACACTGCTGAGGAATGTGTATTAATTGCCAAGAGTAAGGGATATGAAAATACATAGCTTGAAGTGTCTACATGTGGAGTAAGTGAAATGAATAAGTTTAGAAATAGGGATGTTCGTGAGAGACGAGAAGTACTCATCCTTACGGAATAGCATGTCTAGTCTATGTCTACAGTCGAATATAAATGCAAGCAGTGTGGTCAGATTTTCAACCACTGAATGCTGTGGACTACGGCAGCCTACCCTTGGTTCCTTACATCTCGAAGAAAAGTGGAACTGCCAATTAATTTTTTTATCTTAATTGAAGTAATTGTGTCTGGTTAGTCACGCTGGTGAGATCGCAGGATTCAGTGTTTGTTGTCCTTCCTATTAATGCATGAGATATACGTTGATGATGATGATAGTTAAAGAGTAATGATGATGGTAACAAGGATGATCAATATTACAAATGCGATGATGATAACGATGATGATGGTGATGATGATCTATCTATTTATAGCCAGACGCCATAATCCCATAAGGGGTGGCCGTTTATTTTTGAGTTAGTTGTTTTTCGGGGAGGGGCACTCACCCTCCACCAACCCACTTGTTAACAAGTAGGGAACATGTATGGTTTGGTTATATGGTTACAACCCATCGTTGTAAATGTTTTCCTGGCTTACAGGAAGCCATTAGGCTTGACCCTCATTGTAAAGCCACCTGAAAATTTATCCCTTAGGCAATGGGACATTAATAATTTTGTTATTTCTTGTCATGGATCACTTTATTTCACTTAACAAATAGTTTTTAGTCTTCTTAAAGAAGGTAACTACACTGCTGAGCGAAATCATCTGATAATGGCCAGAAAAAGTTACAAGAAATATCGGTGCAAGTTACTGAAGCTTTAATCCCGATTAATTAATACTATTTAGAATTTAGTAAGATCTCAAAAAGGTTTGTTCGATTCCAAACAGAGTAAAGAAACATTTGTCCCCGACTAGACAGCATAGGGTAGTATGACGATAATATGGATGAGGATCCTGACGATGACGACGGCGATGACCACGGTAACGATGATGGCAATACTATTAATTTACTGATTCTAACACATTAACATCCGTCACTGCATTTCTCCTAACAGGTGTGAGAGCGGTGGCCAGTGTGGTGTTTTGGCGTGGTGGGACAGACCAGTTTTGGTGTGGTGGGACAGACCAGTTCTGGTGTGGTGGGGCAGGCCAGTTTTGGTGTGGTGGTGCAGGCCAGCACAAGGGCCAGCACGGGTGTGATGTGGGGGATACTGCTGCTGGTGCTGAGTAACCTGTGTATGGCAGGCACGGCGGGTGAGTACACCACACACTCAAGAGGACCAAGGTTGTGTGTGTGTGTGTGTGTGTGTGTGTGTGTGTGTGTGTGTGTACACTCAAGAGGACTAGGGCTGTGTGTGTGTGTGTGTGTGTGTGTGTGTGTGTGTGTGTGTGTGTGTGTGTGTGTGTGTGTGTGTGTGTGTGTGTGTGTGTGTGTGTGTGTGTGTGTGTGTGTGTGTGTGTGTGTGTGTGTGTGTGTACACTTAAGAGGACCAGGGCTCTGTGTGTGTGTGTGTGTGTGTGTGTGTGTGTGTGTGTGTGTGTGTGTGTGTGTGTGTGTGTGTGTGTGTGTGTGTGTGTGTGTGTGTGTGTGTGTGTGTGTACACTCAAGAGGACCAGGGCTGTGTGTGTGTGTGTGTGTGTACACTCAAGAGGACCAGGGCTGTGTGTGTGTGTGTGTGTGTGTGTGTGTGTGTGTATACACGCAAGAGGACCAGGGCTATGTGTGTGTGTGTGTGTACACTCAAGAGGAGCAGAGCTGTGTGTGTGTGTGTGTGTGTGTGTGTGTGTGTGTGTGTGTGTGTGTGTGTACACTCAAGAGGACCAGGGCTGTGTGTGTGTGTGTGTGTGTGTGTGTGTGTGTGTGTGTGTGTGTGTGTGTGTGTGTGTACACTCAAGAGGACCAGGGCTGTGTGTGTGTGTGTGTGTGTGTGTGTGTGTGTGTGTGTGTGTGTGTGTGTGTGTGTGTGTGTGTGTGTGTGTGTGTGTGTGTGTGTGTGGTAGGTGGGGGGAAACAAAGGAAGATGTACAGAGATATACAGGTGTTAACGGAAGTGGAGATGTGATGATGTGTCAGTGCCTAACATACCAAGTAGACGACACCACCGCATATTACCCCCCATACCCAACACCTGTATTGAGCACCGTCATCTACTTCATGTCTGCCTTTCTGTTCTTCTCTCTCTCTCTCTCTCTCTCTCTCTCTCTCTCTCTCTCTCTCCAATAAATGTATGGATTTCATTTCCATAAAGTGGAATGCATCAAGTGTTTCCCTTGCAGCGTCATTAATTCAGCTATAAATTAAACAAGCCACATGTAAAAACTAGTGTGGAAGCAAACTTAGAAAGAAGTGAGGAATAACATGTTACAGAAAATGTTCCTATACAACCTGTGTCGGAAGAGATGATGTTTACATTCACTTTTTGGTGACAATTGGTAAAGTATTAAGTTCTCGCCACGAAGTTTCCACTGATTACGTCATAAGGGAAATTATAGGTTACTGGTGATGCTTCCCCGCAGTATCTAAATACCAGGACAATAAAAGTATCTGGCTTAAAGGTTTGCTTGTAAATACATTACAATAAGGTAAGGTACTTTGATTCTGTCAGTGGGACTTTACAGGTATACTTATGAACACTGAAACCGAATATTCTGAAGACAGCATCATTGACTGTATGACTACAGTTTTATATATACACTCTAACAGATACTAACAGAACAACACAATAAAACTGAAGAACAAATTTGGTGGAAATATATGGCGTTAATGAACTTGCCTTGCCTTTGCCTACGTCGTTATTGCGCACCATTTCTTGCCCAGCCCCTCACCCTGCCCCACCGAACTGAGGACGCTCACAACAGAGGGTAATCAACAAACCAAGAGTCTGTGCCGCCACACGACCCGTGTCACGCAGTCCAATCTTAAAAGACATCATAGTAGCAAGGGACTAAATTAGAACACTTGTAAGTGTACGATGCAGCGGCCTACAGTATATATCCAAAACATCTTTGCACCTATATCTAATCTAGAGTAGAAGCCTGGACTGTGAATTGGTGTGTGTGTGTGTGTGTGTGTGTGTGTGTGTGTGTGTGTGTGTGTGTGTGTGTGTGTGTGTGTGTGTGTGTGTGTGTGTGTGTGTGTGTGTGTGTGTGTGTGTGTTCTTACCTTACCTAATTGTTCTTACCTAATTGTATCATTACAGGAATGAGTCAAGCTCGTACTGTCCCGTGTCTTAAACTATATTTATCGTACATATCCTTAAATTTGTGAATTGTTTTGGCACACACTATTTCATTCGGTAGTGCATTCCATTGATCAATTGCTCTGTTTGGGAAACTGAATTTCCTTACGTCTTTATCACCTCTCTTCTTATGCAGTTTTTTGCAGTGTCCTCTTGCTGATGCTTCTCCATATGTTAAGTAATCATTTATGTCTATTTTCTCCTTCCCTGATATGCACTTATATAGCATTATCATGTCACCTCTTTTCCTTCTCTCCTGTAGTGTTGGTAGATTCAGTTTATTTAGTCTTTCTTCGTAGCTTAGGTCCCTTAAGCTTGGTATCCATCTTGTAGCGGCCCTTTGAACTTTTTCAATCTTGTCTATGTGTTTTTTGAGATGAGGACTCCAGACTACTGATGCATATTCCAGGGTTGGTCTAATTAATGATGTTATTATCCTTCTTAGCATGTCTTCATTTATGTATGTGAATGCTATTCTCATATTTGCAAGCAGTGTATACATGTTCCGTACCTTCTCGCTGATGTGGTCAGCCGGAGATAGTCTGTTATTGATAATCACACCTAGGTCCTTCTCTCTTTCTGATGTGTATAGGGTTTTATTTCCTAACTTATAATCCCAATCAGGTCTTTTTCCACTTTTACCAAACTTGATTACATGACACTTGTCCACATTGAATTCCATTTGCCATGTATTACTCCATTCATGAAGTTTATTTAACTCTTCTTGTAGCTCTTTACAAGAGTCTGTGTTAGTAATTCTCCCTTGTATTTTTGCATCATCTGCAAACATATTCAGATAGCTCTCATTTCCAGTGTTACTGTTTATATCATTTATAGACACTAAAAACATGATTGGTGCCAGCACTGAACCCTGTGGTACTTCACTAGTCACTTCTTTCCATATTGAATAGTTTCCTCTTAGTACTGTTCTCATTTCTCTTTTATGAGAAAATCTTGCATCCAACAAAACAATTTGCCTCGAATTCCTCCTTGATGGTACAGTTTCCATAAAAGTCTTTGGTGTGGTACTGTGTCAAAAGCTTTCTTGAAATCTAAATAGATACTTATCCACCCATCCTTCTCTTTCCTGTATTGTGTTTGTTACTCTGTCATAGTAGCTCAACAGATTAGTAACACATGATTTTCCTTTTCTGAAACCAAACTGTCTTTCTGTTATCATACTGTGTTCTTCTAGATGATTTACCCAAGCTTTTCTTATAAGCTGTGTGTTTTAACTAAATATTTCAAAAAGTTTTATCCTTTTTCACCGAAATTGGGAGAAAGGTTTGAGGTCTTTCGAGGAATTACCCTACTTATTATTATTACTATTATTTTTTATATATAAACAATGGGTCAAAGTCCAGTGTCACTCGGTAATGACAACTTCAGCAGTTTTTTGTCATATTTGCATCAAACTTAGAGTAAAAATGATGCTAAGATTAGATTTTACCAAATCTAAGGCTACGAAACAGGGTCAAAGATGAAGGTTTTATGGTAGGTTAACTTGAACAATTTTGTTCCAGGTTGAATCCAACATGGTGGACCGATTAAGAGTCTGATTCTCTGAACAGTCAGTCAAGGGTCAGTGTCAGAAGACGAGGTCAGGGATCAAAGTCCAATTTATACCAGACTTTGTGACACGGCTATGGACGATGCAAGAAAGAATTTATTCAGATCTGAGAACAGTGGCGTATATAGGTCCGTGTTAAGAGGGGGGGCCACAGGGGTGAATCCAGGATTTTTTTAAGGGGGGGGGGCGAGCGAAGCGAGCCTTTACAACCAGGAAATTTTTTGAAAGTCAAGCATATTTAGGGGCATTTTGAGGCCTCAGGAGGGATACATTGCACTAATCTGATATTCAGTGGCAAAACAGTATAAAGAGTCTTATGTATCTTTTCTAAAACAAAAATGAGCTGTTTGAAAAATATTTAATTACAGAATTCTACAGTACCCAGTATGTATAAAAAAAAAAAAAATAAAAACTGCTAGATCATAATGTACAACTGTTGATTCCTTCATTCCTGGAAGTTGCATTTTTATATGAAACAATTAGAAAATTAAACTAAAACTCGCATTAATGACTGAGAGAGAGAGAGAGAGAGAGAGAGAGAGAGAGAGAGTACATCTATAGTCCGATATCTGCTGCTCGTTTGATGCTACGAACAGACGATTTTGTTCAGCAGAAAATGATGGTGGTGCTGATGATAGCGATGATGATGATGATGATAGTGGTGGTAGTGGTGGTGGTGGTGGTTGTGATGGTGATAGTTGTGGTGGTGTCGGAAGTCCTGCTAACAGGGACGGCTTTATTTTGGACAAATGCTGAGCGGCCTGACAGGGCCACCAGACTCTTGTTAGTACTATCCACCTTCCGTCTGTCCGCAGTCGACAAGCCTCAGGTTCTACTCCCAAGCCGATCGTGAGATCATTGGCCAAAGTATTTTTTTTTTTAGGTTATCTTTAACGAAAACTGAAATAGGGATTTGCATTATAAATTTGACGGTTGCCTGTCGTGGACAGGAAAAGACTGAACAACAAAAAATGAGTGTCTGTCTTAATGAGCCTAATGTAGTGGATGCGTATTATTACAACCTTGCTCTTATTCTTCTATTAAGTCTTTAGTTCCTATACTATCACCATTAATCTTTTCATGGTAGCATCATCTCTCTTATTCAATCTGTACTAACACTAGTCGAATCTAATGAGAGCAGGTTTGTCACATATAGTTATTTCAACAACACCTGGCGAATATTATCGTTCTTGAGGAATGCTACAGCTCTCTATCCTTCCCATGGCACTTCTTCCTGACTTGCTTCATTATATAGCATTTATATATTTATAAATTACTACAACAAAGATAGAGAGGTGGCAATTGTATTTTATAATAATGTGAAAAACTCTGAACCAATGTTGTTAATCCGACTTGATTATTTTTCACAATCTTTTTTATTTTTCTTTCAATATTTATATCCAGGTGGAGGTGGGTCATGGAGGGAGGTGGGTGCCCACAAGCGTCAGTCAGTGCAGTACTCCACCCTAGTGGGTCCATCCTTCCTCAACGCCTCTGCCCACGCCTACGCCCACGCACCCATCGGAAAGACCGCCCACCTCACATGCATCGTCAACAACCTCCACAACTACACCGTACGTACAGTATACGTCACTACCTCATACCTTTAGCTTTCGTCTTCAGTTCTTACTTCCTGTCTTTTCGTAGGAGTTTGTTTTTCCCTGTAACACTGAGTACTGTATTTTACTATGAGTGCTGGTAGTAAGCCACAGATTCTTGCAATCTTTTATTTATACTGGACATTTTTAAAAATCTTCAGTCATAGAGCGAACTGGCGATCTGTTGTTTAGGACGACCCAAACAAACTGATGGTCATGTATTGGTTTCATCCTCAAGAGGTGGCTTTTTTTTTCTTTATTAATCATGCACTACCAACATGCTTAGTTAAGATTTCTTCTTCCCTTAAAATATGTACTGGACTTTTGTATAATAGCCTCTGACCGCTACATATCCAAGGATGTAAGATGGGAATCTCTCTTGCTGTTACTATTTTCCTTTGCATTGCCCCGTTCCATTGCACTTATATTAGGAGTAATCATAACCTGTGACAGTTTCTCGCAGCCATTTTTGTATGCTGTAAACTATTTTCATTGTTCATGTTTACAAACTACCTTAATCAAAGCTACTTTCTGATGAATCGTGGAAAGAAGAGAATAATTTTTATTTAACTACATCTGTCATGTTGCTTTCCCACAGAGTCGTGTGAAAGGCAAGAAGTCAGGGTTACAACTCCAAGCAGAATCACTTACCTCATGTAAATAAAACTTATGTTTCCAGAAGCAATTAGATATGGGAAGATTCTGCATTCATATTCCATACAGAAATTTTTCCTGTAGCGTATGTTTTTTACAAAAGTGATAAAGATTCCTAACCCCATGCAGTGCAGGTGATGGGCAAGTGTTGTCAGTCTGGAGGGTCAGCTTTACTAATACTGAGTTGATTTATTTTGTGTCTCATAACTAAGAATCATCGATGTATATGCAACAATGACTGAATACTTAAGTTGCTGGAGTAGCACAACTGTCAATTAAAAACAAACTGTCTGTAATTACGACAGGAAAGTCAACCAAGACTGTTATGAATCCTGACCTTCAACTCATGGCGAGGTTAGTTTTACTCAGATCAGACGTAAATGATGCAATACAGTCAGGTCGTCTTTATGCTGCTTTGATGAAAATTTAAATGTAAACTAAGCCAGAAATCCGGGCGTGGGGAAAAAGGCGCCTTTGCCATTAAGGAAAGGAATTGCGGGTATCGTTATAATTCACAAGTGTTATCTAGTTTTCTCTTTTTACTCTTTTTGTTAACAAATTACTGAATTCAGCTAAGGGAAGAATTTCCGACCTGAGGGGTTACTAGTAGCTTTTATAACTCTCTTCACTAAAGGTACCAAGCAATCCGGGAATAGAGACTAGTAGTGGCAATAATAATATGAGACGGCATCACTATGAAGGGTTATAACCATACCCTAATTATAATACTGCAAACAGTATCACTGACGAACTTCTTACAAGTGTCATGAAAAACGTGGTGAAGACAGCAGATGCATGTACTCAGAATAAAAGAGGACACCATCAGAACCATGTCTGAGCACTGATTTCTGCTTCATGCACACCGAGCCAAAGCAAATCATCTTAACCCTTTGAACTCTAGTATGTAATTTTAACTTTCTTGTTTATGCAAACATACACTTTATATTCACTTTGGATAGACGTTTGGATATTGAAGGGTTAGATAAATCTTATATTTATCATTTCGGCATTAGCAAGATAACCCAACCTGAATGACATTGTCTGGAGATTGTGTGAATAATACAGAATCAGACGCCTTCTCTTTGAAGGAATCAATAAACTGGGTACAGTTTAATAAAAAAAAGTCTGTGTTCGGTATTGAAGAAGCTCTCGCTATGTCTTAGGAATGCATTCAAAAGTATTACAACTTATGTGACGGAACAAATGCAGAAAGTTCTTGAAAATATGTATGTCAGTTTTAAGGATAGAAGTGGAACTTTAAGTCACTCATTTGGTAGTTTAAATTGACCTTAGTTTAAAAAAAGAGTATGTAAAGGGCAATTTCTAACAATTGCTTTGCTTACTGAATATGCATATCTGTGTGGTTGCATAAATATATGAGGAAGCTGTGTCACAAAAGAATGGTACCATCTCTAGCCCTCTTTATAGTTCAAGAGGTGTACTCGTATGGTGTCAGACAGGTCAGACACAGTAATTGATAAAACGCAGCAACGATGGCACATGCTTCACCCACCACGACGCTGAGACAGCCTGGGCATTGTCAAGCCCTGCCTGCCACCTACAGCACAGGCCTACAAGCACTGCGCCAAACACATACTGACTGAAGTGATTCTGGTCACATATTTCTAACTAGTATTCACTTGCTCAAACATTTGCGTGTACAACAGATGTGTGGAATTATTTGTCTGAAGCTGAAGCAGATCGACTGTGATAAGAAATGCGAAGATTCCACCTCGGGTAACTCAGCTTCATTGTGAAATGCTTCATAAAAGCTGCATGGAAACTTGTTGGCCAGCCGTGGAATGTGAAATTCTTAATACATCACCAGGATCTGTACTTACTGCGTACACACAATGTAATACAAAGCTGTAATTAGGGTATGTGCAGCGCAAATAACCTTGTGCAAATTCGACCTTATTCAATGTTCCTGAATATCCTACTATCCGGTGACGACTTGAGCTGCCTGGAGCCACTGTCTGACTCACTTCTTCATTTCTGCAACATTCGCGGTCTTTCCTCTAATTTTCGCTGTGTTGAGCACTACCTCTCCTCCTCTAAACCTCATCTTCTCTTTCTAACTGAGACTCAGCTGTCTGAGGCAACTGACAGCAAACCCTTTTCTGTATCCTCCTACTTTCTCTATACTCATTTCAAAGCGAAAATTAGATGTTGTGTATAAATACGCAACGACTGATCTTGCTCTCGTGTTCCTGAACTCAGTTCTTCTGAATTCTCTACACTCTGCCTTTGGCTTTCCTGTCATTCTCTGACTAAATATATCTGTGGTGTTTTCTTATCCCCTAATCCTACTGACTATCAAAAATTCTTCGACTATCTTACTTCTACGATGGAACACATTCTATCCATTTCTCCTTTCTCTGAAATCTCCTTTTTAGGAGATTTCAATGTTCACCACCACCTTTGGCTCTCTTCTCCTTTCACTGATCCACCTGGTGAACAAGCCTACTTCTTTTCTATCCTTAATGACCTAGATCAGCTTGTACAGCACCCTACCCGTATCCCAGACCGCCTTCGAGAGAGTTCCAACATATCTGACCTCTTCCTTACAACTAATCCTTCTGCTTACACTGCCAATCTTTTCTCTCCATTGGGCTCCTCTGATCACAACCTTATCACCTTAACCTGTCCTATCACTCCGGTATGACCTGTGGACCCTCCAAAGAAATGTCGTCTGTGGCACTTTGGAGCTGTGGATTGGGAGGTCCTCAGGCAGTACATCTTTGATTTTCCCTGGAATGATTATTGCTTCCATGGCCGGGAGCCATCTGAGTGTGCCTTGCGCATTATGGAGGTTATTCTCTTGGGCATGGAAGCATACATTCCTTTCTCGTATCCTTTGTCTAACACAAGAGAGCCTTAGTTTAATAACGCTTGTTCTAATGCTGTCTGCAACAAGGAGTGGGCATACAAAAGGTACCGGAGCAAACCCACCCCTGAATCACATCATCTTTACGTTTCTGCCTGGAATCGTGCTAAGTTTGTTCTTCGCTCTGCTAAAAATAATTTCATCCATACTAAATGCTCTCAACTATCCAACTCGAATTCTTCCCACTCCTTCTGGCACCTTGCCAAAAACCCTTCTAACAACTTTACCTCACCATCCTTCCCTCCTCTTTTCTACTCTGATAGTTCTGTAGCTATTTCTTCTACTGATAAAGCAGATCTCTTCTCACAGACTTTCTCCTCCAATTCCACCTTAGATGATTCCGGTGCTGTTCCTCCATCACTTCCCCCCTCTGACTTCCTCATGGCTGACATTAAAATTTCTTCAGCTGATGTATTTTCTTCCATCACTGGCCTCAATACTAACAAGGCATATGGGCCTGCTGAGGTCCCTCCTATCGTTCTCGAGAGCTGTACTTCTGTGCTTACACCCTGCCTAGGCAAACTCTTTCGCCTTTGTCTGTCAACTTGTACCTTCCCTTCTTGCTGGAAGTTTGCTCTCATTCAGCCAGTCCCAAAGAAGGGTGACCATTCCCAACCCACTAACTATCGTCTAATTGCTTTAACATCTTGTATTTCAAAAGTTTTCTAGTCAATTCTCAATAGAAAAATTTTAGGGCATCTTTCCTTTCACAACCTTCTTTCTGATCGTTAGTACAGGTTCCGTCAGGGACGCTCCACTGGCGATCTTCTCACCTACCTTTCAGACTCCTGGTGATCCTCCTTTCGGGACTTTGGCGAAAGCTTTGCCATTGCACCTGACATCTCAAAGGCGTTCGATCGAGTTTGGAATAAAACTTTAATTTCCAAACTGCCCTCTTACGGTTTCTATCCTTCTCTCTGTGCTTTCAACGCTAGCTTCCTTTCTGGTCGTTCTATAGCCACTGTTGTAGACGACCATCGTTCTTCTCCTAGATCTGTCAACAGTGGTGTTCCTCAGGGCTCTGTCCTATCACCAACTCTCTTCCTTTTATTCATCAATGACCTTCTAAGCTGTACATCTAACCCTATCCACTCATACCCTGATGACTCCACCCTTCACCTTTCCATTCGGTTCCCGCAACGTCCATCTCAGCAGTTACTTCAACAAACAAGGGATGAGGCTATGACACACCTAATGTCTGACTTGGCTCGTATGTCTGACTGGGGTAAAAATAATCTGTCTGTTTTTAATGCACCTAAGACTCAGTTCTTACACCTATCAACCCGACAAAATCTTCCACAGGTATACTCACTAATGTTTAATAATATCCAGCTTAATCCTGCATCATTATTGAACATGCTTGGGGTTTCATTTACTCGGGACTTATCTTGGAAAGATCATATTACATCTCTAGTAAAATCTACTTCCAAGAGATTAGGTGTGCTAAGCCGACTCCGTTTTTTCTTTTCCCCTGCACAATTATTGACTCCATATAGGGGTTTCATCCGCCCCTGTGTGGAGTACAACTCTCATGTGTGGGGAGGCTCCCCACATACAGCTCTTCTCAATAGGAGTCGAAGGCTTTTCGTCTCATTAACTCTCCTCTTTTTCGTCCCATTAACTCTCCTCCTCTTACTGGCTCCCTTCAACCTCTGTCTCTTCGCCACACTGTTGCATCTTTATCTCTTTTCTATCGCTACTTTAATGGTCACTGCTCCTCTGAACTGTCTGCATGCATTCCTCCACCTCTATGACGGGCGCGTAGCACCCGTCTAGCAGCAAACTCTCATCCTTTTTTTGTCCAACTCTCTAATGCAAGAGTTAACCGTTACTCCCAGTCCTTCATTTATGCAACAGGTCAACTCTGGAAGTCTCTCCGTCTGTCTGTATTTCCTGCTGCCTATAATCTCCAGCCTTTCAAACGCAGTGTGTCCAGGCATCTCGAAATGATCGGATCCTGAATTTGGCTGTCTCGTGTATTTTGTTTTTCTCTTGGAGGGAACTGTTATTGCGGGCTCATGGCCTTTGGTTCCTTCTTCCTCGCATAAAAAAAAGAAAATAAAATATCGCGTTAACATTCAGGTAAATGGTCTCGCCTCTGACTGTCACTATTGCCTTTGGTCTTTATCTTGACTTTTTTACCACTCATCTCTATAGAGAATCATGCCACGGATATGAACACTCTGTCCTTCAGTATCCTGTAATTATGCGAGTTAGAGTCTGATCACGTCCTCAGCATGTGCCAAACAATACAAGCAACTCGCTTTATACTCACATGCAAAAGTTACTTCTAAATTGCAGTCGAATTTTCTATTTCACACGATAGGCAAGCAGTTGTTAGTCCGTCAGTATGTTTATCATAATTAATGGATGAGTAAATGGGGAGTGTGTCGTCCTGTGAGTGTGTCGTCCTGTCTCGGCTACCTCCCTTTCCTTGGGGGAAGCAGCCTAGGTATATAGATAGAGATTAATGGAGACTGTGTTGTTGAAAAATATCTTACTTCAGTGTTAGAGCTGCAACACATTGTCGCCCAGTAGTACTCGATAACATGCTAACATGCATGAGATTCGTAGTATTATGTACTATATGTTATCACCGTCGATCCGAGTTGTTGATAACTACGAGAGAGAGAGAGAGAGAGAGAGAGAGAGAGAGAGAGGCTATTCATGGACAAGACAGACATTTCTGTCAGGCGACCAAATGAAAGTATATCATGTTCAGAAATAATATCAATCCGTCCCCTGCCTAGTCGTTCGGGAAGCCACACATGTTCCAACCAACCCAGAAAGTTCACCCACTCATCCATCCCACCTACCCGCCCACCCACCCATTTACTGACTATGCCCACCCTCATCCCCTACCCTAATGCCCACACACTCTGCCGCCCACCTACCTATCCCACCCACCCACCTGTGCATCCTATTCACTCGCCCACCCTACCTACTGATTCACTTACCCAGCCACCCACCTATCAACCCAACCAACTATCCTATCATGAACCCCACCCATCCAATTCATCAACCTCACCCATCCATCCCGCCCCACCCAGTCAGTACACCCAAATGCCCATCCACTCTGTCATCCATCCATTTATCCACCCCGTGCACCCATCAACCCACCCAGCCTATCCACTAACCCACTAAGTCCACCCACGAAGCCTACATATCACATCCACCCCTTCCACCCTACCCATCTACCTTTACCACCTACTCTACCCTTCCACCCTCCCCACCCACCCTGACCACCTACTCCACCTTTCCACCCTCCCCACCCACCTTGTCCACCCACTCCACCCTTCTACCCTCCCCACCCACCCTGACCACCTACTCCACCCTACCACCCTCCCCACCCACCCTGTCCACCTACTCCACCTACCCTGCCTGTGAACCAATTCACCCATCACCCGACTCCACCCACTGGGCCACCAAGCTACACCAGCAGGATGACTCAGCAACACACACACACACACACACACACACACACACACACACACACACACACACACACACACACACACAATAGTGAAAGGGCGTATAATAATTACAAACAGGCAAGAAACGATGATACAAGAATAAGGAGGGAAGCCCAAAAACAGTTTGAGGAGGATATAATAAATAAAAGTAGTGATCAATCAAAGCTGTTTTACAGCTATATCAGAAGCAGAACCAAAGTAAAAGATATAATACAATCCATTACGGACGAGGGAATCACTTATACACAAGAGAAAGATATTTGTGATGCACTAAATAAGAATTTCCAATTAGTTTTTACAGAAAAAAATTTTGAGAGGGACTATGTGGAACATGCATGTCCACACATACTACCAGATATACAAATAGCAGAAAAAGTAATACAGGAGGAGTTAAGTTAATTAGACAGAGGAAAAGCAAGTGGTCCTGATGAAATTTCATGTTGGGTACTATGAGAATGTGCAAAGGAGTTAAGTAAACCATTATTTTTAATTTTCAAGAAATCTTTGAGTCAAGGTAAACTACCTGATATTTGGAAGAAAGCAAATATTGTCCCCTTATTCAAGAAAGGAAATAGACAAAATCCACTCAACTACCGACCAGTATCACTGACCAGTGTTGTAAGCAAGGTATTAGAAAAACTTATAAGAAAAGCTTGTGTAAATCATCTAGAAGAACACAGTGTGATAACAGAAAGACAGTTTGGTTTCATTAAAGGAAAATCATGTGTTACTAATCTGTTGAGCTACTATGACAGAGTAACAAACATAATACAAGAAAGAGAAGGATGGGTGGACAGTATCTATTTAGATTTCAAGAAAGCTTTTGACACAGTACCACACCAAAGACTTTTATGGAAACTGTACCATCAAGGAGGAATTCGAGGCAAACTGTTTTGTTGGATGCAAGATTTTCTCATAAAAAGAGAAATGAGAACAGTACTAAGAGGAAACTACTCATCATGGAAAGAAGTGACTAGTGGAGTACCACAGGGTTCAGTGCTGGCACCAATCATGTTTTTAGTGTCTATAAATGATATAAACAGTAACACTGGAAATGAGAGCTATCTGAATATGTTTGCAGATGATGCAAAAATACAAAGAAGAATTACTAACACAGACTCTTGTAAAGAGCTACAAGAAGAATTAAATAAACTTCATGAATGGAGTAGTACATGGCAAATGGAATTCAATGTGGACAAGTGTCATGTAATCAAGTTTGGTAAAAGTGGAAAAAGACCTGATTGGGATTATAAGTTAGGAAATAAAACCCTATACACATCAGAAAGAGAGAAGGACCTAGGTGTGATTATCAATAACAGACTATCTCCGGCTGACCACATCAGCGAGAAGGTACGGAACACATATACACTGATTGCAAATATGAGAATAGCATTCACATACATAAATGAAGACATGCTAAGAAGGATAATAACATCATTCATTAGACCAACCCTGGAATATGCATCAGTAGTCTGGAGTCCTCATCTCAAAAAGCACGTAGACAAGATTGAAAAAGTTCAAAGGGCCGCTACAAGATGGATACCAAGCTCAAGGGACCTAAGCTACGAAGAAAGACTAAATAAACTGAATCTACCAAAACTACAGGAGAGAAGGAAAAGAGGTGACATGATAATGCTATATAAGTGCATATCAGGGAAGGAGAAAATAGACATAAATGATTACTTAACATATGGAGATGCATCAGCAAGAGGACACTGCAAAAAACTGCATAAGAAGAGAGGTGATAAAGACGTAAGGAAATTCAATTTCCCAAACAGAACAATTGATCAATGGAATGCACTACCGAATGAAATAGTGTGTGCCAAAACAATTCACAAATTTAAGGATATGTACGATAAATATGGTTTATGACACGGGACAGTACGAGCTTGACTCATTCCTGTAAAGATACAATTAGGTAAGAACAGTTAGGTAAGGTAAGAACACACACACACACACACACACACACACACACACACACACACACACACACACACACAAAGGCACAGCAGTTTGGTAATAATAATAAGTTATGATAATAATAATTATAATAATAATAATAATAATAATAATAATAATAATAATAACAATAATAATAATAATAGTAACAGTAATAGTCATAAAAGTAATAACATAAAGTACGATGGAGGAATAGAAGGAGTGAAGGTCAGGAGGAAGTAGTCCATACAGTGAGGGTAGAAAGGTTGCAAGAGGGGAAAAAAAAAAAAAAAAAAAGGCAGAATATGAGATTGATGTGGAGGGGCGATTCGGTAAATATTATTTGGAGCAGATGGGGGAGGTGGAAGGTGTGTGCAAGATATTCTCAGAAGAAATCTGTGCAGCATATGAGGTGGTGTGTGGGGTGAAGAGAAAACGAAAGAGGTCGCAATGAAAACCATGTTGGAATGAAGAAGTGAGGCAAGCCGTGACACAAAAGTGTCATAAAGACTTTGTAGTTACTTGTAGAGAAGTATATTTTAGACTTGTGGTCGAGCGGCTTTTATATCTTGTAGTAGTTTCCCCACCAGATGTCATGTAGTGACGGGAGAGGTAAAGAATAGTATGGGACTATTTTTATTTGTCTTGGAAATATTAAACAGGTCTCTCTATGGGAAGAGTATAAGTCCTGGGTAGCTACCTCCCTGTCTCGCTATCTCTCTCTCTTTCTGTTCTAAGGCTAATCTCCGTCTCGACCTCTCTCTAGGGTCGCTTGTCTCCTTCTCCCTCTCTTTCCTAAAATCTGGTGTAGCAGGGGTGTGTCACGTGTGTTCCTCGTGGATCTTTGTTCACGAGAGGACTGCTGACAGCTAACTGCATCATCTCCTTACTGGCCGCCGTCGTCAGCTTTCCTCAGTGTTAAGAGGGTGTAAGCATGTTTAGCACTGCTCGATTCTCGCAGACACAACACCTTCTCATCATTTGACTTCCTGCCTCTATCTGTCTCTATCTATTTATTTATCTATCTATCTATTATGTAGTCTTTACCACACTGCTCGGTCGCGCGAAAATGGCGTACCATCGACATTTAATAGTTATAATATATTAATACATACTACATACACATTATAATGAACTTATAAGTTAATTAAGTGAAATACATAATATTGTAAAGTAACATAATTGTATGAATATTGTATACATATATTATTCATAGTAAATAGTGATTATTCAGTAATATTACATTTTAAATAAGTTGTATACATATTTGAATAAATGCATTAAAGTAAATTATTTAACTGTAATACAGTATGTACTTGGGATATTATAGTGAAATGCATACATGCAAGAATAAAAATAGTTTAAAATTAAGATTATTGTAAGAGTTATTAATATTTCATTCAAAGATAATGGTACTGGTCTGTCATATATGGGTCATTCTTCTTTGTATTATTATTATTATTATTATTATTATTATTTTTTATATATATATAATTAATACTATATACAAAATATATACACTTCATTCAGGGTGGTTAACTGTGATGTTAACTCTCCCCCCACTAAACATTGACTCCAAATTAGCAATTCTTGCATGCATTCTGTGCATTGCCAACAGCAATACTGCAACTACAATGCAGATGATTATAAAGACAGAAGGTGCTTGGCTATACACATAATATGGGTTGAACATACTCAAACTCAAATCTTCCCAGGGCTTCATTGTTTCATTGATCAGCTGCATAGTTTCAAACGTAGGTGAAGTCAGCTTAATACTTGTGCTCATGTTTAAGTTCATATTAGGCAGTGGGTGGAAATGTTTGTGTGTATGGTTGATAATGGCGTAGTGATTGATGGTGGAAAAAGTAGACATGGCTGGTGTAAATACCGCACAGTAGTCTGGTGCTATGTATAATCCTGAGGCTGATGTATGAGATGGTGGTATATCTGGACAGACTATGTAAACTGATGTGTTATGAGGGAAATAAAAAAACTGCGAGTGTCCAATGCGTTGATGGTGTACAAGTTTATCTGGAGCAAAAGTGAAGTTGCAATGATGAATATTGTTATTGCTGATGATAGCCATTTCACAAGGGACCGTATCAGTAGGCTGCAACGTGAAAATGTACGCAGGACAAAGATGAACAGCATGTAAGGATGTGCGGCACTTTCGCTCAATCGTTGACTCACTTGCGAAAGTGACAGTGTCTCGTCTCTTGGAGACGAGTACGTGTGATATTGTTCCTGTCGCTCAGTACCTCCGTTCCATAAGATGGGAGATCTTGGATCATGACGAGCATAGTTGACTTCGCCTGTTCTAGTTTCCATTTCGCTAACTTCACCATTTCATCCACTTCCTTGGTGTTATGTGCTTGTGAAACATAATTCCCTATCTTGAAGTCCAGAGTTCGCATCGGCGTCGCAAGTCTTTCTACATAAGTAGGTAAGTCATACAAGTAATCTAGACTTATTTCAGTACTCATGACGTCCTTGACGATTGTAGTCGTGGCCGTTGGAGCTATGAGGCATCCTTGTCGTACTATATGCTTGGGGTCTAGGTGCGCATATACTCTTACTATGTATAGGAGAATCCATAGCATAAGTCCCTTCATCGTAACCTACCGAAAAAAAAAAAAATCTATTAATTCCCTATAAAGCTGTGGTTGATGATAGTGATGATGTGCGTTACGGTTGGCTGTTATTTCATTTATAGAACGAGTTTAAATTGATATTTAATTCTCGTAAATGATGTACTGTAGATTTCATTGGAATAGTTGCACCTATGTTCGATTGTTTGGTATATGACCTTAATTTCTTTTTGTAATCATTGTTGTGTTCTTGCTTGTTTTCTTGAGGTACGTTCACCTGTTCGGTTGTATCCGAGGCTGAATAATTATGTGATAATTCCCTTGAAACTCGTTTTAAATGGTCAATATGAACTTGTTTTTCCTCGCCACTTGAAAGCGACTTAATTAAAACTTTGTTTGCTTGTATGTTAATTACTCTGTATGGGCCCTCAAATTTAGGGGATAATTTATTGTCTCTCGTATGAATGACTCCGTAAACAATGTCTCCTAAGCTGATAGGTGAATCTTTTGCCTTCTTGTTAAATGCCTCCGTCATTTCTTCTTTGGACATCGTTAATTGTTTTTTCACTCTTTTGTGAATGTCCTGGAATTCACGTAAACGGAGTTTAGAGTAATCATCGTAACTGTATATAGGCATGCTGTCACCTTCTAGGAGCTCATATGGTAATTTTTTATCTGTGCCATATATAATGAAATGTGGTGTGTCACCAATGGATTTATTTATAGACCCATTAATGGAGGCCTCTACTCTGGGAATCCAATCATCCCAGCTTGCATAATTTTCACTGAGAATGTGTCGTAGCACATCTAATACCTTTTTATTTTGTCTCTCTACCAACCCATTCGATGCTGGGTGATAGGCCAAAACGTTAACCTTTTTGATGTTGTATTGTTTACATATTTCTTGTAAGATCTCAGAATTAAATTCTCCTCCATTATCACTTATTAATACCTTTGGGGTAGTAAAGCGACATATTACAGTCATAAAGACTTTGTAGTTACTTGTAGAGAAGTACAAGTACAAGTCATAAAGACTTTGTAGTTACTTGTAGAGAAGTATATTTTAGACTTGTGGTCGAGCGGCTTTTATATCTTGTAGTAGTTTCCCCACCAGATGTCATGTAGTGACGGGAGAGGTAAAGAATAGTATGGGACTATTTTTATTTGTCTTGGAAATATTAAACAGGTCTCTCTATGGGAAGAGTATAAGTCCCGGGTAGCTACCTCCCTGTCTCGCTATCTCTCTCTCTTTCTGTTCTAAGGCTAATCTCTGTCTCGACCTCTCTCTAGGGTCGCTTGTCTCCTTCTCCCTCTCTTTCCTAAAATCTGGTGTAGCAGGGGTGTGTCACGTGTGTTCCTCGTGGATCTTTGTTCACGAGAGGACTGCTGACAGCTAACTGCATCATCTCCTTACTGGCCGCCGTCGTCAGCTTTCCTCAGTGTTAAGAGGGTGTAAGCATGTTTAGCACTGCTCGATTCTCGCAGACACAACACCTTCTCATCATTTGACTTCCTGCCTCTATCTGTCTCTCTATCTATTTATTTATCTATCTATCTATTATGTAGTCTTTACCACAAAAGAAGAAAGCATGTAGTGAGTGAATAGGAAACTGAGGCATGAAGGAAATTGAGAGAAGGAAGAGAGAGTTATATGCAGAGAGGAAGAGAGAGGTGTAAAGATTAGTATGAGAGAGTATGAAGAGAATGAATGAGGAATTTGGAAGGCATTTGAGTGTAAAGGGAAGGGAATGTAAGAAAATGTTCCGGAAGGAGGTAAAGAGAGTTAGACAGGGTGACAGAGAAGTTAGTAGGGGAGTGAAAGATAAAAGTGACAGATTGATTGTGGAGAAGGGAGAAAAAGTGAGCAGATGGAGAGGACACTTTAAAGAACTGTTAAACACAGAGAATGGAAGTAATGCAAGTATGAGGAGCTGGGGAATGGCTGGGAGAAGGAGTGAGGTGAGAAGGGAAGAAGAGATCAGCAGGATGGAAGTGGCGAGGCGGTGGCTCAATCGATAGAGAGTTGGCCTGCAGTCCTGACGGACCCTGGTTCAAATCCCGCTGAGGCAGGGAACAGTTTAAGGATTTGAATTTCACAAAATCAGACTTTACTGATCTACCAGGAGACCCGCCGACATGTCGTAAAAATACCCCCGCTAATACCAATACATCAGTCCTATATGAGACAGCCCTAGCATGTATTCAGTATGGATGATGGGTGTTAGCGCCGAAGTGGTGACATGTAGAGGTGTGCGGTACGTAGGACTACTGGGCCTTGAAATCAGGCTATGAAGCCTATGCCCAGAGTCGGTCACATAAAAAAAAAAAAAAAAGAAAGAAAGAAAAAAATGGGGAAAGCCGAAGGAATTGATGGAGAGTGTGGTGAAATGCTAAGACATGAGGGAGAGATAGTAGTGGAGTGGATATGGATGTGGATATGGAAGATATGCAGATTGGCCTGGAAGGAGGATAGGGTTCCAGAGGATTGGAAGTCAGGTGTAATTATTCCCCTGTACAAAGGAAAAGGGAAAAAAAGAATGTGGTAATCACAGGGGCATTTGTCTTCTTAGTGTAACAGGAAAAGTATATGGCAGGATACTTATTGACAGAGTTCGGAAAATAACAGAAGAATTAGTTTGAGAAGAACAGGGAGGTTTTAGGAGGGGAAGAGGTTGTGTAGGTCAGATAGTCGTCCTTAGATCTTTAGTGGAAAAGTTTCTAAAGAAGGGAAAGAAGTTGCTTGCTGAATTCATGGATTTAGAGAATGCATATGGCAGAGTGGACAGACATGGAATGTGGAAAATATTAAGAATATATGGAGTAGATGGGAAGTTGTTGAATGCCGTGAATAATATGTATGAGGGTGCTAAGGCTGCAGTGCGTGTGGATAGTGAACTGAGCGATTTTTTCTATCTAAATGTTGGATTGCAACCGGGATGTGTCATGTCTCCATGGTTGTTCAGTCTGTATATGGATGGGGTTATAAAAGAGGTATAATGTAGGGCAGTGGATATTGGAGCGGCCCTAGTGAGAGAGGGCAGTGCTTGGAAACTTCCTGTACTGTTGTTTGCAGACGATACTGTATTGTTAAGTGAAGACGAAGGGTAACTGCCAGGATTAGTGAATGAGTTTGGAAGAGTGTGTACGAACCGGAATCTAAAGGTGAATGTAGAGAAGAGTAAAGTTATGGTCTTCAAGAAAGGTGAAGTCACTGAATGTACAATGAGGTTGAATGATCAGGAAATGGAAAATGTGATTGCATTTAAGTACTTGGGTAGTATTATGAGCCATGATGGAAGTGTGGAGGATGAAGTGCTTGGAAGGGTGCGACAAAGAAGAAAGGTTGCCGCTTCTTTGAAAGCAGTGATAAGAAATAGGGAAGTGAACATGGAAGTAAAAAGGTCGCTACATGATAATATTGTGATTCCAGTTCTAACGTATGGATGTGAAGCTTGGACCTTGTTGGAAGGACACAAGAAAGCAGTGGAAATGGGTCATTTGAGAGGACCATGTGGAGTTACATGGAGAGACAGACTGACAAATGAAGAAATGAAAGAGCTTTGTGATGTGGATGTGGATGTGATAGAAAGCGTTGGGAGAAAAAGTGATGTGGTTTGGTTATGTGGAGAGGATGAAGAGCGAGAGACTGACGAGGAGAGTGTATGTGAGTGAGATGAAGGGGGGGAGAGGGAAGGGGAGTTTGAGAATGAGATGATGGGATGGAGTGGAGAGGTATATGAAAGTGGTGGTGTGTGCTGGGGGGAGGGCAGTGAAGTGGCGGTGGACAGGGCGACTTGGAAGCAATTTGTTTGTGGCCACACCTTATGGGATTAAGGATTGTGGTAATAGATAGATAGATAGACAGGTAGCTTTCGTAATAATAATAATAATAACAATAATAATAATAATAACAATAATAATAATAATAATAATAATAATAAAAATAATAATATCATTGGTTATTGTGTACTGTCTGTGGTGGTGGTGGCAGGTGTCGTGGGTGAGGGCGAGCGACATTCACCTGCTGACAGCTGGACTTACCACCTACACCTCCGATGACAGGTAAGTGCCTTGGATTCACTCTCTGTTTTTATTGTCTGTTTTCTTTACTGTCTGGCTGTCTGCCTCAGGGGCACGTTTAACCTAAGTGGGGGGCAGGTCACTTGGTGAGCTGCTGGGCCCCTTCACTTCTAACACACACACACACACACACACACACTGTGTCTCATTTTTCATCATGAATAATGGCTGAATAACCTTACGAAATCACTTCATATGAGGGAAACACAAAGACCCCCAACTGTAATGAATTCATCATGATAAAAGTATGTATCTCAACATGCAACATCAGAATAGATAGTCACCTTGTTGTTATAAACACTTTTGTGTCATAAGTTTACTATGAAGCATACCTCAGTAATGGTTATGGAGACAGAAGCAAATGGCAGGATGAATAGGCACATAACTGACTACGGCGTTCCTCAGTTGTGGGCTTACTCATACCCAGCACCCTTAGACCCTCTTCCCTGTAGCTCCAGCCTCTCACTTCACGTGCCACCTGCGATCGGGACAGGGTTAGAATGTGAACCATCCCGCTGTAAACTTTTAATCGTCTCTCTCTCTCTCTCTCTCAACATGGTCGACTGAATAGATAAATTTATCTTATTCAGAGCAGACAGCGAGCACAGGCATTAATTGTATAACAGAGTTAGAACTCTGTAGTACTGTTGTATTTAGTATGACTTTAAATATGTATTTATATGCGGTATGCATTTATTTTTTCTGTTATATACGGAGCCTCATGGACCGAGGAGGGCAGGTGTCCTGTGTGCCCAGGGGTAAACATGTCCCTGGTCTGCCTGGCTACATTTATATTTTCCTATTTAATCTCTGCCTCTCAACCTACCTTGCTACTAAACTACTTTTCTTTCTACCTTACTGTCTACTTCTCTGCCTTACTGTATCATTTCCGGCTTGCCTGTCTGCCCGCCTTACTGTCTGTTTGTCTGTTTGACATGAGTTCGAACGAAGGACATTCATCCCTTAACAGATGGCATTACTATCCTCACCTCAGACGACAAATACGTTCTTTATATTATCTCCGTCTCACGATTTGCCTGTCTGCCCGTCTATCTGACTGCCTTTCTGCCCGTCTGCTTGTCTTTCTGTCTCTTTGGCTGTCTGTGTGCCTGCTTGTTTGTCATGGATGAGGGTGAGGGATACACACCAACTGGCAGCTGGCCTTACCACATGCACTTCACACAACAGGGTGACAGGTGGGTTCGTTAGCCCACCCTGTCCCGACCACTTTTCCACCACTGACTTCCCCCAATCCCGAACATTTTTGGAAAAAAAAAAGAATTTGGCTCAAACCTCCGCTTTTGGTGAGAAACATCGAAAATTCATAGAGAAATCGCTCACCTGAGGATTAAAATACTCGATACAGGTAGCAGTACCTCCTCACCTTACTGTGTTTTCTATCAGGCTGGCTCCAAAGAAAACGAGTTCTATGGGAGGGTAACCATTCCACACCACTCATAAACGGTATTTATTTATTTATTTGGTACGAATTTGTATGTAGTACGAGAGTATATTGGTTTTCACACAGTAATTATAGGCAATATAAGCATTGTTTCACTCACCAAACACATCAACATACCTGACCTTTTTTTTGCGACATTACCTGATCATCATTTCTGACTGTTTCATCCTCTAATGCTATGTAAAGTTTGTCTTCCACATTGTCATCGATTGGGGAATCACTCTGGCCCTGAATTTCGTACCGTGGCACGACATGTCTTTACTGGCCAGGTCACTGGTAACAGGTGAATTCCTGAGACAATGGCGTGTTGGGGGGGGGGAAGTCATGCTAGGTATGGCATTGTCCCTGCCTGGCATCTTGTAGAGGAAGGTGTCCTGTGTATACCTACCAAAAATCACTTGCGAAAATTGAAAATTGTGCAAATTAGGGACCTTGCAATTGATTCACATTTATATACGTCAACAGGATTGGCAGTGACAAAATGTGTGGATGTTTATTCACGTCAACAGGACGGAGCGGGTTAAAGTCTCTCGGTCTGCTAGCCTGTTGGATTTAATATCTCCTCTATTTATACTTTTTTACCAAAGCATCTGTCTGTTGCTTTAATATCTTGCTGTCTGTCTCTGTACTTTATGCCTTTGTCTCTGCAGCACTGTCTGCTTCACTGTACAATCCGATTTCTCTACTATCTGCCTCTCCACTATATTTTCTGCATTCTTGCGTACTTACTATTCACATACCATCCTTTTGCCAGCGTGTCTACACTACTGTCTACCTCTCTGTGTTATTGTCTGCCATAATATCTACCTTTTGACGTACTGTTTGTCACTCGGCCTTGCTGTTTGGCTGTCTTTTCTTCCCCATGCTTTTGCAACTGCCCTTCTGTCTTACCTTTTTTTTTTTTTTTTTTTATCCTGCTATCTGCCTGCCTGCTTTAACGTATGTCTTATTTAAAGGCCTGCCTGCTTTAGTGTGTGTACCTTATTTATCTGCCTGCCTGCCTTATTGTCTGCCGTAGTGTCTCTGCATCTATAGCATATAGCATAATGTGTACATGTTATTTGCTGACTTCCTCTTATCTGTAATGTTAGTGTCTCAACGTAGTTTCTTCCTCAGTGTGTATCTTTCTATCTGTTGGTCTGTTTGTCTTGCTGTCTTCCTCCTTACCCTATTGTCTTAATTTCATCCTTCCTGTCCATCTCCCTGTGATCAGTGCTAACTATCTGCCTGTTTGCACATCTGCCTTATTGTCTGCACCGCTGCTTTACTGTCCCCCCTTCTGTCTTATTGTCAACCTACTTCCCTTTTGTATTTGTACTGTTTACTTAACTGATGTACTGTCTGTCAGTCTTGCACTGACGAGGAGCCTGCGCGTGGTGGTGCTGTGTACCCTGTGTGGAGCGAGGCAACTGCTGCGTTCACCTATGCGCCAAACCTCCTCATATGTTCCAGCATCTCGCCGTGGGAAAAGACGCTGGCCCGACTTTGACATGACACTACTACAAGGGGCGCCGGTTCCCTACCGCTATATGTAGTGTATTGGACCTGTTGGGCCCCCCCCTCCCACAGAAGCAGTTGTTTACCTGCTGCCGACGAGTCTCCTCGGCCAGACAGATCAGGGTTATCAACAACAACAATTGTCTGTCTACATTTATCATTATAATTACATTACCTCTTAGTCTTAATGCCTGTACCATACATTACAGTACAGACTCCATTACTGTCTACTGGATTGCCTTTCTTTATGCCTGTGTGTCTGTTTACCTTACCGACTTATCTGCCTGCCTGTCCACCTCACTGTCCCTTGTCTGTCTGTCTGTGTTTCTGGTTTACTATCTGTCAGCCTCCTTCACTGTCTGTCAGTGTGCGTGTTGTACTTCTACCTTACTGTCTGCCCCAGTATCCGTCTGTTTGCTTTATTGTTTGTCTTACTGATCTACCTATCGGTCTTTTTGTCTGCCTTACTGCCTACTTTTTAATTAATTTCTACCATACCGTCCATCCTGATATCCATGTTACCCTCTGTCATTCTCTCTCACTGTCTATCCTTTTATGTCCGCATGTCTCATTGTCTGTCTCAGATTACCTTACTGTCTGCTTTACTGTCTATTTACTAACATTCTGCCGACCTGGTAGTTTAGTTGTCCCTGTAAACGCTGCCTAATTCTCATTCTGTACTAGTGAGAAAATTACTTCGCTCACGTTATCAGTTAACTGATTAATTTTTTAAGTAATTCTCTCAATTTCCGGAAGATTTTGTTTAGTTTGGAACAGAAGTATCGAACATGGTAATTTAATATAGAATATACTGTCCCCTTCATTATAAATCATTCCTCCAGAAAAAAAAAAAAAAAACAATTACCCAGATTAAGCTGGATATAAGATGACACCCTTTGATTCAAGGGGCTAGATAAAATAAATTACTTGGTTGGGTGATGTTTCTTCATAGGCTTCAGGGCATCTTGTAATACTATGTAACTGATTATTTATAATGGCATACTATTTGACTTACTATGTTAGTGACATGACACAACCAATATAAGGTCGTTGCTGTTGTCTGTTTCACTGTGTATCATTGACAACAGACAAGCTTACCCTTTGTGGCCTCTCCTTCCTGACACCTACAACCTTAACTCTGTTGCAAGCCATTAAAATAACTCAACAGTGATGGTACAGAGGAAATCAGATTTGAAATATTAGTATCATTAGGGTGAATAACAAAATACGTAGTTTTAAGATAAATGATGACAGTGGCGATGATGACCCATATATGTCGTGTTATCGAGGGTGGCAGAGATATTACGTAGTTACTAGTTGCCACTGGCGGTACGCTGGGGATATGAGGCGAAAACTTTACTGGCAACCTCTAATTGTATTTAACTGATGGTAGTAGTGTCAATTTTCTGTTTAGAAAGTTGGTGGCTATGGAAGAGTTATATCCTCATAAGAAAACGATTTCAGTTCCTCTTTTTTGAAAAAAAAAAGAAAAAAAAGAATCCAAACACCGTGAAAGTTATACAGTTGTTGGTTATCTGAGACCGAGTGGAGAGAATTTCACAACATACTCTTGTTACTGTTGGTAGACAGTGCAATTTAGTTTGGCCACGGCTAGAACGTGCATTGTGATTGTTCCACCACCCAGCATCAGATTGCATAGAAATCTCCCTCTCACTGTCAAACACTATTTCATTCCACCCTTTCTCTCCCTCTTTGTGCCAACAGAGAATCTCGACTTATTCTTGTGCAACTTTCTACCACCTATTTATCTTTTCAATGTTGCCATGTCCAGCTTGTTTTAATTTACTAATGTTTACTGACAATTCAGTCACTTCTTGTTTATATTCCTTCTTCTGTCATTATACTTTCATTGTCTCAAGTGTTCATTTCATCTCTTCCGTCTCAAAATACTTTCCGTTTCATGCTTTACATTATACAGTATTTATTCTTCTTGATATATTGTCGATTACACTGTCCCTCATCTTTTTTTTTTTTTTTTTTTTTTTTTTACTTTCGTCATTGTTGTCGTCGTTCCTTTTATTGATATTCTTCTTCTTTCTCCTCCTCCCCCTTCTCCTTCAACAGGGGAAACTTTAGAAACAAACCATCGTCACACCCAAACTGGCCAACTTACAATGGCCATCTTCACAGGGATTTATACCCCCGCCCAGAGGCACCAGCTGCCATCATTCCTGCTCGTTTCACCTGTCTCTGTCTTTAATGCTCTCTCCCTCCTCCCTCCCCGACATCGAATTTTTAAGGGAAACCTGATCCCGCTGCCAATGTACCGCGTCATATATTGCTGATTTCCACCGAGTATGTTCTCCACTCTCTGCTCTCCCACCATATTATTCTATCCAACCCACTTGTTATTACCTGCGCCCACCATTCCCTTCCTCACTCGTAATTAAAATGCAGCTTCACCAGCCAATCTACAGCTGACATCTCAACACTGTAATACTTCCCATAAATTAGCCTACCTTCTGCCCCCATCACAACCCAACCTGATCACATCTTTCCACCCTCGCCATGTATTTTGATATGATCGGGTGATTACCAAAAAACTATTTTACTTCGGTAATCAACCCAACTATATCGCCCACACTCGCAGTGTATACTTCCTGCGTCTTGACTCGCCATCCACCACATCGTCAGCCCATTCTCTATTCCTCCCATCCTCTATCCTCTCTCTGGTTCAGTCAGGGGTTGTAGCAGCAGACAGTCTGAGGATACACCGGTAAGATCGTTACAACAGTCTTCACTGCTCTTCCAAAAGGAACACTGTCACGCCATAAAACTCCCTTGCTAATTCCACCTACATAGCACAAGCGCTGACGTGGAGCCCACAGGCAGTGGCACTGTGCATGCTGGGTGGAGCAGGTACGACGTCCACCCGGTAACCAAATTTCTTCATATTTCACTGCACCTCGTCGTGGGGAACGACCCTGGTCCACTCCTGGCAAGGATGTCTACCACATGGAGATGCTGGATCCCTGAACGGTGGATTAGCTGTACTGTATCTGTAGGATGGCCCCAACGAAGCAGTTGCTTACCTGTAGTCGACAGGTCTGCACGGTCAGACAGACCAGGGTTAAGCAAGTACATCATACTGGAGGCAGTTTGATATTAGCTACTTAATGTGGACGTTATTTTTTAAATTTCATTCATGCAACTTTCGGATTATTTTATTCAACTTAAGAAAGACGCCCTCGGAATGAATTCGTGTGATAAGGCCTCCATGAACTCCGTCAATAGAAGAGACCTTTTCAGAGTAGAAGAAAAATGTCTTGGAGGCAAAATCAAGACTTACAGACTTCCTATGGTTGAAGGATTTAGTGAGCAAGTGATGTTGTGTGAGAGTATGTGTCACCATCCTTTAGCTGGTTGGAAGAATACAGTCACATGGAACTGGCTGCCAAGCTTGTGTCTAGACTTTAGAGTTAGATGCATCAAAGACCAAATGATGGTAATGGTATAAATCTTGAATATGGCTTGCATGTGGAACGTCCTGGTATTGACTCAAGGCAATTTGTTCTACTCATGGGAGACATTTCAACAGGAATGTTATACTACTTCACCACTATAATAACAGTAGTGAATGAATGAAATTATAAATAGTCTGATGTGTGCAACATTAAAGCATTAGCAGAGATAAGTGTATGTAATTCTGCATTTTTTCTTATATGTCCCACCAGGTAGACTAAATCATTACCTACCAAAATTTGATGCACTGAATTGGACAAAACAAAAGTGTTCTCTATGTTTTGAGTTTCCTCTCATGCTTAAAGAAAGGTGGGTTGATGCCTATTGACTATAAAAAAGGCTGTTTATACAGACATTTAAGTTCTGTCTCGCTCATCTTCCTCTGAAACATGACCCAAAGAAATAATTTAACATCCAGATTTCTAGTTATACTGTTGCATACAAGGGAAAGGGAGAAACCAACTTTGTTCACCAGTCTGACCATCCCATCAATCAAACACGGATTATTCCATTTGCAAGCTGAACGTCCTAACCCATGTACCGCTGCCTCCCTCTCTTAATTACATTTAGTCTTTTTTTTAGGTGGTAAATTAGTGATCCTCAGGAGGCGACGTTAACCAACTGCCATGTCCTCAATGTGAACAAACTCAGAGTGAAGGAAGTTTCAATGAAATTTTATCCTTGAGAATGACTTTGTTATTAATAGATTAAAAAAACAAAACAAAAACAAAGAAAAGAAAACTGCAGCATTACTTTTTCCGCTTAATTCCTTATCATAACAGACAAGGTCAAGTGCAATTGTATTGCCTGTACTGTCTTCAGAATTTTGTGTCAAAAAGGATTTCTGCAATGTACTGCACAGTTGGCTTCTCTCCAGTGAGAACCACCAACCAACATTTATAGCACCCAATGGTGAACGGAGGGAAGGAGGAAAAGGTTGTGTTGGAGGCAACTGTGTGTATACTGTGTGCAGTAATGTAGCTACCTCCTATCCAAGCAAGGGTTGAATAGTGCAGGCAGGGAGGGCGGGCAGGGCAGTCAAATGTTTCTCCAATTGCTCATCACAATCTTTAATGTACCATGAGAACATCTAACTATATGAAAATTGCGGAACTTAAACTGTGTTGCTTCGATTTAAGCACAGTTTTTCATCCAATTTACTTTGGTGTACAGTTTGTGATGGAATGCATTGCTACATCATCCCTCATGGATACGCTGTCCTTTCATCCAGTTACTGGTGATACTGATAGGCATTAATAACCACCTGGGCATTTACATCTCAAAACCAGTGGCAGGAATAATACTTTACTGTTTGACATATTCACAATCAAGTTCTCTTAATTGCCGTGTTTTGCCAAAGAACACAGCCTAAAAGACGTAACATCATTCGGCAAGGGACGGTGGTGCATTGGTGGAACGTGCGACTCATAACTACAAGAACTGGAGTTTGAATCTTGGGTAAGCTAGATTGTTGGACAAAGTTGTTTCCACAGTGTTTCTGTTCCCGTCACTGTGATGGCCAACCTGGATGTAAATTAGACTGTAATGGGTCGTATTCTAGGGGGGAGGGGACTTAGCAGAGGGTACTGTATTCCTTAATGACCATCGGACAGCTGATAAACACTGATTAGTGCCTTCATCTTTTTTCCCATATCACCTTATATACTTGGCAATATTTATGGTTAAGTTTTACGCTCAAAGAATCATGGGAAGAAAACACCTGAGCGAATGTATGTGGAACTGCTAATAGCAGTGGTAACGGAGGTTTGTGGAGAAAAAGGGGGAAATATATATTGCTACTGAATATGCATTATTCATGTTTAAAATCAGATTCAGAATCAAACAATACTGTCCATGTTAATGTTGACTTGTGTAAACATAAATATTTACTGAATAAGGTTAAACTGAGATCATATCAAAACTCCATTAGCCTTGTGATCTCCCATCCAAGGTTGACAATAGCAACTGGTGTAAGCTTGGAAATAATGGTAAAAATAGTTGTTGTTTTTTTTATTTTTGGGTCGGGATTGCTTCCATCCTCTTCAACCCAGGAATGTTTGATGGAAGTTGAGTGCGGTAGACTGATGTTATCCAGAGTACAAAATAAAAAATATTTTCAAAATTAAGGTGTTAATATTAATGTACATTTACAAACACTTTAATATTAATAGTTCAGCATTAGACCTTATCAAATATCTATACATTTTTTTCTCATTTAATGCTAGTAATACCAAATATATACAATTTACAAATAGACAGATATTGCCAGATTCCTATATTACCTTTAATGCTACTAATATTCCTATCTCCAAAAGTACTGAAACTCTAGGTGTTTCATTTAACAATGACCTCAGCTGGACCTCTCATGTCAGATCACTTGCTAAAACTGACTCAAAGAAACTTGGATTGTTGTACAGAGTTCGTAGCTTCTTCACCGATGAGCCGTAGTTTATGAATCAGGTGTGCTCTCAGCTGAAATATTGCTCACCCTCGTGGAATGGATTTGGAGAGGTTGCATTAAAACAACTAGATAAAATTCGGAACATAGCTGTTGGAATTATTAATAACCCTGCCATTACAATTAAACTTCAGTACCTCCCCTACAAGTAAGAAGGAATGTTGTCTTCCTTGCAATATTTTACAGATACCTTTATGGCAAATGCTCAGACGAAGTTGCCACCCCTTCATGCCTTTCCCCGTGCTACACGGGCATCTGGCAATGCTCATGACTGGACTGTAACACCGCCATATTGCAGAACTTCTGCCTAGCAGAAATCTCTTGTTCCCCGAACTGCATCTCTTTGGAACTTGTTTCCCAAGAGTTTTTTTTTTTTTTCCCCAAACTTCAACCTACATCTGTTCAAGTCCGACTGTTACAGATTTATAATGAATGGAGGACACCAGTAATCTGGTGTATGGTTTATTTCTATCTATCTATAGCCCGACGCCCTAATCCCGCAAAGGGTGGCCGCAGACGAAACGCCTCCATGTCGCTCTGTCACCCACCAATTCACTACCCACCCCCCAACTCACTCCACCCCTCCCTCAAATATCTCTCAACTCCATCCCTCCACCTCATCCTCGGTCTTCCCCTCCCTCTCCCTCATCTACATACACCCTCTTAGTCAGTCTTTCATTCTTCATTCTCTCCACATGTCCAAACCACCTCAGTGTATTTCTCCTTACCTTCTTAATGGTTTATTTACTTTTTTTAATTCATTTCTTTTTCCTCCCTCTGTCCCGTTATTTAGAAAAAAAATCCACCCGTCTTACCCCAACAAACATCCCCACATCCTTGCCCCCTCCCCCACCTAAACAGTTACCCACAGCACCATACTTTCCTCGTTTCCTCCATTTACCAGTGGGTGCTTCAAACCTTATCCGTATCATAGTGATATGGAATTCACACCTCTGGTTGAGACAGGACTGGCAATGCTTGGTAAACTTCTTGGGAGTGGAGTCAAGTGTACTGTACAATATATTGAATACAATAGTATCCTATCCATTATGAGTTCGTATTCAGAGTCTTTGTGCTATTTTTGCTGAATTGTTGTCATTGTCTCTTAGTTATGATATCAGTAAATAAATGTCATCTGCGTCATGTTCTTTTCAGTTTACAAACAGTGTTATTCATTCACCTAAACCCTGACACAGATTTCCGCCATTTTGGAAGAATTTTCCGAAGGCTCAGTGGAAAATGCCATTTCTTCGCAACCACCACCAACCATATTGTAATGTTAAAGTCTTGCTACAGCTCAGCAATAAAATAAGCTAGATGGAAATTTTGGCCCAAATAAAGACGACAAAGTAGAGATGTGACTAGCGTATGATAAACTCCCGTGTGATTAGAGTGACTGTGATAAGGATAGTATAGTTCACTGTGCAATGGGAGGCATCAGCAAGTATGTTATGCAGCACCGGAATACACCCATTCTGTTGTCAGTTTTACTAATAATTCTGGTGGTAGTAAGCATCAGCCACTCACGTGAACTACTGCTGTTTACTTCATCCACAGCTGACTCTACACCGAGTGACATGCTTACTGTTTTTTGTAACCCACAAAACCATTTCCAATGCTAGGTTATAACCAAACTAGAGCAGGAGCCCGTGGGGGTCAGGGTAGGTGAAAACCGAACCAATTTTCTCATGCATCATGATAATGTATGCACATCGCAGTGCATGAATACGGAAGTCTGTCAGGCACCTGGTGGTGGGTGTGGCTGTGAGCACCATGAGAAAGGGTTGAAAAAGATGAGCCAGATCAGCTGAGAATCGATGCCTGTGAAACAAATGTCAACATGTCCCTCTTGCCCCAAGCTATTATGTATGGGTACCGCCAGACATTTTCAGTGGTGGGGTACCCCCGACAGAGTAATGTAATTAATGCACAAATAGTAAGCTAGATGAGCTCAGAACCGAACCCAGTGAAACCAGTTGTAAAATGTTTAGCACCACCCCGGGTATCATGAAATGACACTGCCAGACATTTTCAGGGGTGGGATGCCCCCGCCAGATGCCCCCCAGTAAGTCACCCCCCAAAAGTAAGGTAGATCAGCTTAGAAGTGAACCCAATGAAACCAACTGTAAATGTTTAGCACCACCCCAGGTATCATGAGTTGACACTGCCAGACATTCTCAGCAGTGGGGTAACCCCGCCAGACGACGCCAAAGATAAAAATAACTCGATTTGATATATTTTTTCATACATTTGATTCTCCTCCACAACCCGAATGAGGCAATGGCCAGGTGGACAACAGAATGAGCGAACCTGGGTTGCATCTCATAGCAGAATGTGTAACACTGGTTGACATGGAATGGCCTGGATGCCTCTAAAATGATCAGCATGGGTACAATAACATTCAATAATTACTATTATGCAATATACATTACTGGACTGGTTACAATACCTTTTGAAAATAATTGAACACAAAAAAACTAGTACTGATATATCATTGCAAAGTTAAACACTAATAATTAATTTTATGCAAGAAGTTTCCTACTCAAAACTCATATTCTCGGTATTTAAAAAAAAGGGAGTTACATTCCTATTGTGTGTTGATAATGAAATATACATACAGTTATCAAGCACGAAATAAGGCAATCATAATACGGAACGAATAAAGGAGACAGCAAATTCAATTGATTGTTTAGAAGTAAAATAATGTAGCCATCACTGGCCTCAATACTAACACGGCATATGGGCCTGATGGAGTCCCTCCTGTTGTTCTCAAGAACTATGCTTCTGTGCTTACACCCTGCCTAGGCAAACTCTTTCGTCTTTGTCTGTCAACTTGTACCTTTCCTTCTTGCTGGAAGTTTGCTCTCATTCAGCCAGTCCCAAAGAAGGGTGACCATTCCCAACCCTCCAACTATCGTCCAATTGCTTTAACATCCTGTATTTCAAAAGTTTTCGAGTCAATTCTCAATAGAAAAATTTTAGGGCATCTTTCCTATCATAACCTTCTTTCTGATCGTCAGTACGGGTTCCATCAGGGACGCTCCACTGGCGATCTTCTCACCTACCTTTCAGACTCCTGGTCATCCTCCTTTCGGGACTTTGGCGAAAGCTTTGCCATTGCACTTGATATCTCAAAGGCTTTCGATCGAGTCTGGCATAAATCTTTAATTTCCAAACTGCCCTCTTACGGTTTCTATCCTTCTATCTGTGCCTTCATCGCTAGCTTCCTATCTGGTCGTTCTACAGCCGCTGTTGTAGACGGGCATCGTTCTTCTCCCAGATCTATCAACAGTGGTGTTCCTCAGGGCTCTGTCCTATCACCAACTCCCTTCCTTTTATTCATCAATGACCTTCCAAGCTGTACATCTAACCCTATCCACTCATACACTGATGACTCCACCCTTCACCTTTCCATTCGGTTCCCGCAACGCCCATCTCAGCAGTTACTTCAACAAACAAGGGATGAGGCTATGGCACACCTAATGTCTGACTTGGCTCGTATCTCTGACTGGGGTAAAAATAATCTTGTTGTTTTTAATGCATCTAAGACTCAGTTCTTACACCTATCAACCCGTCAAAATCTTCCATAGGTATACCCACTAATGTTTAATAATATTCAGCTTAATCCTGCATCATCCTTGAACATGCTTGGGGTTTCATTTACTCGGGACTTATCTTGGACAGATCATATTACATCTCTTGTAAAATCTGCTTCCAAGAGATTGGGTGTGCTAAGCCGACTCCATTCTTTCTTTACCCCTGCACAATTGTTGACTCTATACAGGGGTTTTATCCGCCCCTGTGTGGAGTACAACTCTCATGTGTGGGGAGACTTCCCACATACAGCTCGTCTCAATAGGGTGGAGTCAAAGGCTTTTCGTGTCATTAACTCTCCTCCTCTTACTGACTCCCTTCAACCTCTGTCTCTTCGCCGCACTGTTGCATATCTCTTTTCTATCGCTACTTTAATGGTCACTGCTCCTCTGAACTGTCTGCATGCATTCCTCCACCTCTACGACGGGTGCGTAGCACCCGTCTAGCAGCAAACTCTCATCCCTTTTCTGTCCAACTCTCTAATGCAAGAGTCAACCGTTACTCCCAGTCCTTCGTTTATGCAACAGGTCAACTCTGGAACTGTCTCCCTCTGTCTGTGTTTCCTGTTGCCTATGATCTCCAGTCTTTCAAAACACAGTGTGTCCAGGCATCTCGAAATGAACGGATCTTGAATTTGGCTCTCTCGTGTATTTTGTTTTTCTCTTGGAGAGAACTGTTATTGCGGGCTCATGGCCTTTGGTTCCTTCCTTGCAAAAAAAAAAAAAAAAAAAAGTTATGTGCCATGGTGCATATAGTGTTTGAGTGTAAAAATATATTATACATGACAGACATTGCAGCAGATTCTAGCATTATTACATTACCATTGAAAAACTTAATAATTGAAGCAGTATTCTTTATCATGCTGCAATGGGTGGTAAGCTGGAAATAGCATAATGTTTTTGCGTTCATGATTCCTCTCGGTAATCCATATCACTGTCTTCATCAGAGTTCGAATCCTCACTCCATGCTTCATCATCTGATTGGTCACAATCACTCAGTTCAGCACTAACTTCATTGGCTTGTATGGCACCTTCCTTCCGCTGACTCCCAGTGATTACTCTTTGGTCACTGTCATTGTCGACCCCAGCGTCATCGTGGTCCTTGAACAAAGCATCAGGAATAGCAGGTCCTTCAATCCATGTTGGCTGCAAAAGATTACCATTTACAGACCAACTGTAGTCAGTGGGAAGCAGCCCTTGATCAGGAGATTTTGTGCTGGCATGGTTCCACAATACTGTGATGAAGCGAGTCCTTCGTATTTTCATTTCTAGTGTTCTACGTGAGGGTGGCAGCAAGGAGCAGTCAACCCGTTTTATATTTGCAAGTGGATTCTCCTGGAAGACAGAGTTTGCTTATTAAGAGTAACAGATATGCACAAACAGGAATGGTATCACTGTGTAGCAAAGCCTTTTATAATGTGGTGAAAGTGCTTCAAACTATTTTTAGTTCTGTCAAAAAACGGCTAGGTAGATACAGACCTTAAAGCATAGATTTTTGCAAATGAATTCCGCTGTTCATGTGAATAGTTTGGGTATTTACTAAAGTTTCTTGTGGATGAAAGACAATTTGTAAAAGTATTTAGGTCACATGTACTTACATGATTTACTTTGCCAGTCATCTGCCTCAACTTAATGTAGCGTGCCTCATCGACTTCCTGAACCGGTTTGACCATACATGTGGCACACAAACTCTGATGCAACTTCCTTGTCAACATCACCATCCAGTTCACCCATGCTAGTGAACAGCTGAAGGATGCGTCCGGTCGTGTCCTTCTCGACAATCTCCAGGGGCTTTACTTTACCTTTCCTGGACATTAAGAAAAAATTATGAGTGTTACCATCGGGCTACTTTTAACACATTCAATATGAGCAAATGTACAATTCACGAGCATGAATGACACCGTAAACAATGTCTCCTAAGCTGATAGGTGAATCTTTTGCCTTCTTGTTAAATGCCTCCGTCATTTCTTCCTTGGACATCGTTAATTGTTTTTTGACTCTTTTGTGAATGTCCTGGAATTCACGTAAACGGAGTTTAGAGTAATCATCGTAATTGTATATAGGCATGCTGTCACCTTCTAGGAGGTCATATGGTAATTTTTTATCTGTGCCACATATAAGGAAATGTGGTGTGTCACCGATGGATTTATTTATAGACCCATTAATTGAGGTTTCTACTCTGGGAATCCAATCATCCCAGCTTGCATAATTTTCACTGAGAATGTGTCGTAGCACATCTAATACCTTTTTATTTTGTCTCTCTACCAACCCATTCGATGCTGGGTGATAGGCCAAAACGTTAACCTTTTTGATGTTGTATTGTTTACATATTTCTTGTAAGATCTCAGAATTAAATTCTCCTCCATTATCACTTATTAGTACCTTTGGGGTAGTAAAGCGACATATTACATTATCTGTTATTGCCTTTGCTACTGTCTCTGCTGTCTTATCTTTAATTGGAGCTAAAATGACATAACGGGAAAAATGATCCGTTGCTACGAATAAGTATAGGTTATTATTGTATGATAATGGCATCTTGAGTAAATCAACAGCGACAACGTCCCATGGTTGATGTGGTACAGGGTAATTACCCATCGGTGCAGGTGTGATTGGGTATCCTTTGTGTTTCGCACATGATTCGCATCTGTCTATATGACTGTTTATATCTTTTCGTAATGAAGGCCAGTAATATAATAGCTGGGCTTGGTTGAATGTCTTATCCTTTCCAGGATGTCCTGCATGTGGGCTGTCGTGTATCAATCGTAATACTTGGGGTATCATGTCATTAGGTACTACCAATTGGTTAGTATTTCTTTGGCGTTTTGGTTGTTTAGAGTTAATTTTGTATAATGTATTATTGACCATTGTGAATTGTTCAAGTGGGACATGCAGTTTGGGTAATTGTATGTCATCTCCACTTTCTAACTTGTATATTACTTTAGACCATATTGGGTCAAGTCTTTGTGCCTTTGCGATATCCTCGTGGTTTGGGATATTTCCTTTGAGATCTAACGCCGCGACCTGAATTGTGTTCGGGTTCCTAGATAATGCGTCAGCTACTATGTTCATTTTACCTTGTATATAATGAATTTGTACATTGTAGTTTTCAACTGTACATTTCCATCTTGCTCTCCCCCCAGAAAGGAGTTTTTCTTTAAACATACCCACCAGTGGTTTATGGTCGGTGAATAAGTGGATTTCGTAACCATATACCAAATCTCGAAACTTTTGTAATGCAAAAACCCCTGCAAGTGCCTCTCAGTCTGTAGTGCAATAATTTTTCTCCGCACCTCTTGTTTGTCTGCTGGCAAATGCAATTGGTTGATTCTTTCCTCTTTTATCTTCCTGCATCAGTACAGCCCCTAATCCTTTAACTGATGCGTCTGTACAAATAAGAAATGATTTTGTGTAATCCGGATATGCTAAACAAGGTGCATTTGTTAGTTTAATTTTTAGATTGTTAAATGCCCTTTTTTGTTCTTCTTCCCATTGGAATACAGCATCTTTTTTGAGTAGTTGGAATAGAGGAAAGGCTATATGAGAGAAATGTGGTACGAATGACCTATAGTACCCAGCCAGACCTAAAAATTGTCTAACTTCGTCAGTTGTAGTGGGTTCAGGAAAATCTCTCACTGCCTGTATTTTGTCATTAGTGGTGTGAATACCATCAGAACTTAATTTGTGGCCTAAGAAATTTATTTCCTTAAAGCAAAATTTGCATTTAGAAAGTTTAATTTTTAATCCAGCATCACTAATCTACAGTGAGTAGTTTACCAATGCAATATTATTTCTGATTATAACATTATATATATATATATATATATATATATATATATATATATATATATATAAATATATATATATATTATTAAAATGGTTTCCTGTAAGCCAAGAAACCATTTACAACGCTGGGTGGTAACCATATAACCAAATCATATGTGCTCCCTATGTGTCAACAAGTGGGTTGGTGGAGGGTTAGTGCCCCTCCCCATAAAACAAATAACTCAAAGTCAAGTGGCCACCCCTTACGGGATTGTGGCGTCTGGCAATAGATAGATAGATAGAGAAGTCTAATTTCCTCAGATGATCCTTAATATTCTTCGTTGCGATTATAATATCGTCAAGATAAACAAATATTCCTTGTCCTAAAATTCCGGACAATACGTAATTCATAAGACGCTGGAATGTGCCTGGGGCTGTCCTCAGTCCCATTGGCATTCTTGTATATTGATAATGGCCTCTGTTTGTTGAAAAGGCAGTGTATTTACGTGACTCCTTAGATACCGGAATCTGATAGTAGCCGTTTAGGAGATCGATGGTCGAGAATATATTATTCTCAGGACCAATATTCTGTAGAACATCGCTTAGCAATGGCATGGGAAATCTGTCTGGGATTGTGTGATTATTTAGTTTACGGTAATCTACTACCGCACGCATTTCTCCATTTCGTTTGGGCACGAAGAATAGGGGGGCATTCCACGGGGAGACTGAAGGCTCAATGATTCCAAGTTTTAACATTTCATCGACATACTGATTTGCAAGTGTACGTTGGGAGTGTGGTATGCGGTAAGCTGGTACGAAAATTGGTGGTGTTTCTGGGTGCACATTAATCATGTGATTAATCAAGTTAGTACACCCTGATTGTTCTCCGGGCAATGCTATGGTGTCCCTGTGTGTTTCCAGCAGGGTTAACAAATCATGTTCTTCATCAAATTCACCTGAGTGAATTAAATTCTTTTATTCTTTCTCTATCCGTAGATTTTATCTCACTTGTTACTCCAGCTATAACTATTTCCTTCACAGGGGCGGGACATTTTTCAATATTAACTATGCAAGTTCCCTTTTTCAACTGAACTTCCCCATTCATGTGATTAATTATGAATATCTGAGTTTGCCCTTCATCGTTCGTATGACATAATGCGTTTTCTACTGACAATCCCTTTACTTTACATAATTCTTCTAAGACAAGAAGAGTACTATTCCGTAATTTGCTCTTTATGGTAACCTTCATGTATGAATTAGGTGGTATAACTAAATCATTAGTGAGATGGGCTGGAAAAATTTATAAATCAGTACTGTTATCTGGGTCACTAATTCTGGAGGATGGGGTTGGTGGTGGGAGTGTATCTATACACTCATCTGTTTGTGTATGTTTGTTTAAGCCTTTAATATTACCAATTCTTTTTGGCTCTCTTCTACCAATCGGTGAGGGCTCTGAAGTTATTTCCTCTATGAATTCATTATCAAAGTCTATTCCATTCATTTGTAGGAGTATAGTTATGTTCTCAGCTCTCATGGATCTTAAGCCCAGTAACATATGAGCTTTAATTGCTAAGTTTTCAACGATATAGAAAAATGCAGAGAATGGTCTTGTAGTTTCTGTAAAACTGAGATTTAATCTTATCATACCTTTCACTGTAATCTCTTGTCCATCTACTGTGTATAAATCTAAATCAGCTTCATCCAGAAAAGTTACTTTCTTTTTATTTTTAAGAAATCTATTTAGTTCTTCATGTGTTATTAAGTTCACTGGAGAGCCTGTATCTAAAAATAAGGAAACGTTTTGATCCTCACATACAGCTGGTATCAAGATACACTCATTTCCCAACATGCCTCCTATGTGAAGTTTAGCCTTGTTCATCTTTACGTTTGTTCGTTTTTTGTCATGACTTGGTCTTCCCCCGATTTGAACATAGACACAATTTTTTCTACTGTTTTGCAATCACTGGTCCAGTGCCCTTGGTATCTATGATGCCTACAGTAAGGACCAAATCCTTGTGTCTTTTGTTTGTCCTCTTTTGCCTTGATAAAGCATTCATACCTTGTGTGTCCTGGTTTTGCACAATAATGACATAGAATGGACCTATCCCTTGACTGTGACCTACGAGGTGATTTCCCATAAGAAGTGTTGTTTATGGCGCGAGACCTGCTCGGGCTGCGCGAAAACTTATGCCTGTAGGAAGGCGTCTGGGAACGAGGCCTTGGCGCTTTTGTTTGATTGGCCTGCCTGATTTCTGGTCGCGATCGATTTTGTTCTCTGTTTGGGGTCGGTGTAGATGTTTTCACAGCTGATACTGTCTCAGGTACCCTGATTCTACCAGAATGTGCATGTGTGTCGACCACACCTGCTTTACTGCACTGCATCTCTACCTCGTTCATTAAGTCTAGCAAGCACATTCCTGGGGTGTACGCGATCGTCTTGGCGATCTTAAGGGTCCTATCAGGTAATTTACACAAGGCAGCTACATAACCAATGATGTCCACGACGAGGTCTGGGGACATCTTTCCATCATCTGTTATCCAATTAGAATTTTCCAATGTAGCTAATAAAGTTCTCTTGATTGTGGAGACATCAGCAGTTATTTCACTGAGCACATGGTTTGTAGTGTGCTCCCTTACAAGATCTACAATTTTATGTAATTCTGGAATTATACCTGGCAAGAAGTTCATACCTCCAGAAAATTTCTTTAGAAATTCAGTTTTAAATTCATCATATGTCCTAGCACGATGGAGCTTATCTGAGCGCAATAAATTGCTTGCTGGACATCTTTCCTGGCTTATGCAAGATGAAAAAATAGCAATTTTCTCTTGTTCATCTAGTATGTGGCGCTTGATGAACATTTGTTCGCACTGACTGACTAATGAAATGACATCAATGCGATCTTTGTCTGTGCCAGAGAATTTTGGGGCAGTTTTATCCTCGTGATACACAAACACGTGAGGTGTGGTTGTTAGATCAGCGGTATTTGTTTCTTGATCCATTTTTACTGTTTGCCCTGTTAATTCAACTTGGACGTGTTTATCGTTGTGTGAGGGAATGGTGGAATATGTACGACCGGACCGGTGAGCCCTGTTAAGTGTATTGGCATACGTGTGCAAGGCAGCGGCAAAGTCCGCACTTCCTATGTCAGAGGTGGTTTCCCACTCATCATCTGAAACTGCCGTATTTGTTTCTCGATATTTAGTGTGGTGAGGTTTGTACAAGGGGTGGGCTGCCTTGAGGCTCTCTTAATTGTGAGTCTGATGTTGTGGCAATTTGTGTGTCATCTGGTGTGTTGCCTTGGGGCTCTCTTAATTGTGAGTCTGTTGTTGTGGCAAATTGTGTGTCATCTGGTATTAACGTGGGTGGTGGCGAAAATATTCCTGTCATTAAGATATGGTGTTATGAAATACGCCTCTTGTTTATTTATGACCTAGCAAAATAGATGAGTAAATAAGTTGAATATAGCTAATTTTAGCACTGAGAAGAAATGTGTAAGTATAATTTTACCCACTTGATACAGATCGTAGAGGTGTGTCGATACAAAAGTCGATCTCAGAAGAAAAATACAGGTTTGATTGAAGATCTCTTGATAATTCTAGTGGTGTGTTGATGGACGATATTACTCAGGAAATTCCATGGCCTGGTGCTTGTGGTGGTTAACAGCTGTCCCAGGCAAACCTCAGCATAGAACGTCGAATTTCCAACTTAACTGTGAAAATAAATGAGTATGAGTAGGAGCTATGTGAATAATGAGTAATGAGTAGTGGGTGAGAAGTGCCTGGTGTCAGTCACACGTTGCTTGGCATGGCAGACTCGCGTTGTGATGTCATCTCAGCACATGGTGACGTCGGCTTCCCACACTGGTAGCTGTGGTGAGTGAATGAGTAGCGATGAGTAACTTGAGTGAAGACGGGTGAGTAAGATGAGTTGTGAATATGGACTTGGTGTTTGCTTCGTCGTCTTGACCTCTGCGTCAGTGTAGGCGGGAGAGAGTGGTGGGGGTTTGTGTGTTTGTTGCTTTGGTCTTTCCTCTTCTTTACTTGCTTTGTTTTATATTCTTCTTGTTGCTGCTTGAAGTTACGTGAAGATTATAGAGTTGCTTTGTAGGCTTGTAGGCTATTTGCATTGTAGGCTGTATTTTGTAGGAATTCGCTGTAGAACTGAAGCTAATCTTGTAGAGTCTCGCCTGCTTTTGTAGAAATTTGCTTCTAACTCGGAGACGATGTCCGTAGATTCGCTGCTACTAAATGTCATAAAAGACTTTGTGGTTCCTTTGTAGTTGAGTTATATATATATTAGACTTGTGGACGAGCGGTTATTATACTGGAGTAACTTGTAGTAGATAATCTTCTTTCCCATTTGTCATGTAGTGACAGGAGAGGTAAAGAATAGTATGGGACTATTTTTATTTGTCTTGGAAGTATTAACAAGTCTCTCACACAGAGCGAAGTATAGAGTCCAGTCCCGCTAGCTATCTCTCTGTCTCGCTCTCTCTGTTTCTCTCTCTCTAGTTGCCAAGCCCTTCTCCCTGCGACCTGTCTCTTCTAAGGCCTCTCTCCTTCTGAGCTCTCTTTCCTAAATTCTGGTGAAACAGGAGACGTATCACGTGTGTTCCTTGTGGATGGAAAGTTTAAAAAGCCTGTGTGTGAGTATGTGTGTATGTGTGTGTATGGTTACTAGGGCTTTGTTCACAGGTGGATTGCTGACAACTAACTGCATCATCTCCTTACTGGCCAGTCGTCAGCTTTCCTCAGTGTAATTTGCAAGCTCATTTCCTATTCCCAGGCTCGCATAGAGCTGTCTATCTATCTATTTATCTATCTATTATGATTTGTAATTATAATATGGAGTTCTGATAGTGGCTGATGACAGGATCTGTAAGATAGACTTCTGCTTGGCAAGGGTCTGAGGGAACAGCTTGCATGACATCTTGGAATGTCTGGTATTCCTCACTTGGATGCTCTAGCAGGAAACGCTTATATAGCTTCTGCTCCAAGGCATTGGCCAGCAATTCATGTATTCGTGTGCATCAATTGTAATACTTTCCCTTTATGAATCCCAGCATCGATCCTACAGCCAGGACCTTCGCATCTGTGAGAATGAATTCGATTCCACTTTCATTTATCATTATGCCAACTCCCCCATAGAAAGCAAGCTCAACGTGAAAGTTACCCAACACGATCAGAAGTTTGTCAAATAGTGGGGTTTCAAAGGCTTGGATGGAGTATGCTTTTATTGCTACCGCCAAATCATATGTCACTATTGTCCAGTTTCCTTGGCCACATTCTTTGTGCGGATCATTGTTTCCCTCACAACCGCGTTGTCTGTAGGTGATCTTGATATAGGGTCCATGTAGCAGAGTCGTTGAATAGGAAAGGGGTCATTTATAAACTTGCTGATGAACCCCGCATGCAGGGGAGTGCTACCTTCTCTTAATTCAAAGAACCACTACAGATCCAAAGGTCTCAGTTGCAGATTTGGTTATTCATATGGCATTACAGTTGAAGTACCACCACTGCTTCCACTGACAGCTGTTTCTGCTGTGTTGGTAAACTTTTCCCTTTTCTGAGGTTTTCTGAACGGGAGTATATCCCTTTGGCTTCCAAAATACGTTCTTCTGTTTCTCCCTTCAGAAAGTGGAAGTGATTGCTGCTAAAGTGTTCCTTGTCCTGCTGCAATACGTTTTGGTATGTGTGCCCGACTGTGGAATGAAGTGTTGCTTTTCCGCCCAGAGTCTCAGCATTTGCATCATTATTGTCCCAGACACAGGCAGTTGCACGATCTGGACGGAGGCAAATACCATCAGGAGCATCACGTTCATCAGATGCAACGGAATAGGTAAATTCAGTCTCAAGGCCTTTCGTTTCACTGTAACTAATGCTGTGTCCTGCCCTGTTCAAAATTTGCATGGACAATTTTGATCTAGTCAGTGATGCCAAACCAAGTCCCATAGCAGTGTGTTTCCATGGTTTTACAGTTCCTCTAGTTACATTGAAAATGGCATCAGATGCCATTGCTGTAACTTGCAATCTATTGCACCCTGGGAAGTTGGTGCAAGGCCACCTAGGAGTGTTCTGAAAAAGATGTCCAACTGCTGTGGTATCTCTGGTGCACTTTCTTTCATATTTTGCACTGTGGCTGGATCAGGAATCTTTGATTTTGGTAATTTCATGATCTGGGAGTGAAGGTGGAGAGCAGCCCATCTCAGCTTCTCATTTTCCTCATGCCCCTTGGCATCTTCATATAGGTGTGCTCTTGCCTGCTCCTAAGTGAGGGACGTGCTAAACAGGTAGTTCCCCCTTCTTCTGTCAGCAAGTTTTACAGAGACTTCATCGCCAAATTTGTCATTGACCTTCCTTACCAAGTTTTGGGACTTGTACGAGACAACATCCTGGGGATCACCTCCATTGCTGGAATACTCTGCCTTGTACTGTTCCAACAAAGATGAGACCAACACAGATCTCTCATTTTGTATGACTTCCTGGCGGATATAAGTACACAGTGATTCAAACGCCTTCTTATGGTGATTATGTGGTGTGACTGAATGTCTTGAAATTTTGCAGCCCTGAGTTTCAGTCTCGTGCATGAATTCTACTCTGCAAGATTTGTGATACTCTGCTTCCTTGGCAATAAGATTAACGCCGCTGTGTATCAAACTCTTCAACCGGTCATTTGTTGACAGAACAGCTCGCTGTATAAGAGTCTCACAGCCAGTTTTTGTTGCAATTTGGAGAAGAGTTTCTTCTTTTCATTTTTTCCTCTTTCTTTGTTTCTCACAGAAAATGCACTTTCCTCTCAGGAGACCCTGTTGATCCGATTTTGGCAGAGCACTACATTGTCCGGTCTCAATTCGTGTCTTCTTGTTAGAAGGTTCTTCATCATATGGTGCCCCTTTCGAGCGCTTCACTGCTGTGTACTGCCTGTAACACGACGGGTGGTACCTTACACCATCAACACAACCACCCAATATCCTTCTTGTGACGCCATGATACTTGTCCGCTGTCATGTTTTCACGCATAGTAGCTGCATTTTTCACAGCTGAGATACTGCCTACCAGAGTTTTTAGTTTACCATCTTCTTCAGTTGATTTTTCACAGATGAAGCAGTGGGAAATAAGTTTTTCATTGCTCTGGAAAAGAATAGGAAAGAAATTACAACAGAGAAAGAAACTTAGGAAAAACTAACATAGTATCCATACGATAAATCACACCAAGCGTATTCGGGACATAAGGACAAAAATTAATGGCTCTCATATGAATATGAATATCAGTGATGAGTTTAATTTCCTTACCTCTTGGTTCTCCATGTGAGATGGTTCAACAACCGAAAGCTCACGCAGTTCTTTAGACTGTGAAGATGAATTATTTGTATCCATTCTTTCTGGCAGTATATTCAACTTGAACAATATTCTATGTATTAAACTATTGCATAAAACTGGGTTGTCTGGCGGGGTTACACCACTGCTGAGAATGTCTGGCAGTGTCAACATGATACCTGGGGTGGTGCTAAACATTTACAGTTGGTTTCATTGGGTTCACTTCTAAGCTGATCTACCTTACTTTTAGGGGGTAACTTATTGGGGGGCATCTGGCGGGGGCATCCCACCCCTGAAAATGTCTGGCAGTGTCATTTCATGATACCTGGGGTGGTGCTAAAATTTTACAAATGGTTTCACTGGGTTCGGTTCTAAGCTCATCTAGCTTACTATTTGTGCATTAATTACATTACTCTGTCGGGGGTACCCCACCACTGAAAATGTCTGGCGGTACCCATACATAATAGCTTGGGGCAAGAGGGACATGTTGACATTTGTTTCACAGGCATCGATTCTGAGCTGATCTGGCTCATCTTTTCCAACCCTTTCTTATGGTGCTCACAACCACACCCACCACCAGGTGCCTGGCAGACTTCCATATTCATGCACTGCGATGTGCATACATTATCATGATGCATGAGAAAATTGGTCCGGTTCTCACCTACCCTGACCCCCACGGGCTCCCGGTCTAAACAACGGGGTGATGTGAAACCTAGTGTGGTGCCTGTGTTAACTGTAAGGAGATGCAAATGAGACATCCATCCAGTAACCAGACCTCCAAAAACATCCCGAACCTCGCTGTGGTGAAATTCTAGCCACGGCAGGAGAACGTCGGGTCATGCACAGGCCAGCCCTGCAGAGGTAATTGCTTACCTGCGATTGATGGGTCTGTTCGAGTAGGTAGACCGGGGTTGATAAAATAATAATAATAATAATAATAATAATATTTTCCCTGCAAAGAGATTTGCCTGTTTTCTAAATTCTGCGGTACAACTGGTAGAGTTTACATTATAATGGTGGACATATGTCAGATCCGCCAGAGGTATGTAACAGGTGCAGCCGTCAGAAGAGGCCTATAATAGTGTGATGGTAAGGCACTAGTGATTACCTCATGGCACCATATTAAAAGCCAACTAGATTCTCTGTCCTTAAGCTTCACCTAATCATTGCCATCTCTCCATATGTTGAGATTAAATAGGAACAATGCAATTTACGAAGTAGTGTTTTTCAAAGGCACAATTGTCACAGTATTGTCTTCTATTGTCACTGAACTACCAGAAGAAAAGTGAATGCATTGTGTGTGTGATTGGTGTTATTCAATATGAGTGTCTGGTGAGGAAACAGGTGTGTCCTGAAAACATCTGAAGTGATCATAAAGTGAGAATGAAGTACAAGGCCAATGCAGCATATCCGGAGTGGCCAGCCAAATGACTGGTCCATATGACGACGAATGGGAAGAGTTCCTACTTGGTTTCTTGGTTGATGCTGCTGATGCTTCCCATGCTGATAATGATAATGATCATACTGCTGCTGCTGCTAATGATGATGATGGTGATGGCAGGATTAATTAGAAACAAGAAGAGTGAAGGGATCCAGGAAAAGAGGCTGGAAGGCAACAGGAGGACAGTTTCTGGATTTGAATGTGCGTTTATTATTAGCATTTTTCTTGTGTTGGGAGACTTTTAAGTGCCATTTTTTTCCCAGCTTTAGGCATACATCTGATCGTCCGTTTCTTGAGATACAACAGTCCTCATACACGTCCCACACCCTTACATGCCTCAACTTCAGCACTAAGAGTCACCGTCCATTCTGATTACATGTTACATTTTTCGCACTTCCAGACTGGTAATAGTTTTAGCCATGGAGTAATTATGACATGATGGTGGGTCTTTGGATGCTCTGCCATAGCATGGCAGCGAACTCTTGTACTTTCATACAAAAAGCCACCTTTTTAATCACCTGACCAAAAATAGATGTAGGTATATACATGCATTGTTTCTATGCAGATCCAGTAGTAACCCCTAATTTTGTGCTTAAAGAAGTGTTTCCATGAAAACATACTGTTTTGCTGTCGTTTCTATTTTTTTCTGTAGCTTACTTCCTTGTCACCCCCTTGTTATTACACCCCACTTCGTCTTTTTGTGCCATATTGTTTTCCTACGAAAAGGCTCACCAGCAACGCTTCCATCTCAGCTTCTTGTCTGCATGCCACATGCTAGTGATTTTATGTATGATATTAATGCAAATTCGTGCATATCAGAAAGACATACAGTACATGGCATACACGAAAATATTAAGGTCTTCCTTTTCACCTCTGGACTCGCACAGGTTCGTGTCAGTGAATCCTGGTGGCGGGTCTCGGTGGGTGCTTCGAATCCACCACGCCCGGGCCAGTGACGCCGGCACCTACCTCTGCCAGGTGTCTCTGTCTCCACCCATATCCACCCCTGTCACGCTGCTCGTCACAGGTAAGCAGGGGATGTGCAGGGAAGTATGTATTTATGTTTGTGGAGTGCACCTTATGGAACCCATTCTGGCAATCAGGTGTACAAGTTTGAGAAGAGAGGTGTTGCAGAATCTTACTGTTTAGTAATAACTCAAAGACTCAGGGGGTAAATAAGATTAAGTTCCCCCCCCCCATCTCCCGTTACACTTCATGATCCGGGAATATTATAAAGTAAAGAATATATCATGCTCTCATTCAGTGCTTTAAAAAATACAATTTATCTGGGGGATATTCTGTAACAACAGATATCAAATTACACTTTTCCATAATGTGTATATATATATATATATATATATATATATATATATATATATATATATATATATATATATATATATATATTTATATTTTTTTTTTTTTTTTTTTTTTTTTTTTTGCTAAAAGATTTTAGGTTTTACTTATGTTGCTGTGAACAAAAATCAGATTATGTGTTTTGGACTAGCGTCAAAGCTAACATAGTTTTGATTCTTCATGGTGTGAAGACAGCACCCCATATAATGTATCCACAGTTGCGAAGAAGAGTAAGAATTATAAAAAAAAAAAAAAAAAAAATGGAGTTGTAACGATAACTGTTGTAAATGCACTTACCTTGGTGTACTTGCAGTGTATGCAAACTGCATGGGTGTGGTCCAGACACACTAGCTTCAGGCAGTTTATTCACATGTACAGGGTCTTCCCTATATAAGTCTCACACTTCTTTACCCCAGAGTGTGTAGGATGCTCCCTAGGCAAGTCATTATCTCCGTACTATTGCCGCCTCTTCAGGTAACTCACGGACCCTGAAACTGAAATGCATTATCAGGCCGGGTCCATGTCGTCCTTGTATGGGTAGAAAAGCTAGGTAACCGTAGAGTACTACAGGGGGACCAGATAACTGAAGTAATCGAAAAACAAACAGTAACACCAACATCCTGCCGGGCCTTTCAGATCCAGGAACATCGAAGGAGGGTTAAAGCAAATGGGAGATAATAAGAGGATTTGGAGCGATCACCCGTCTTCTGAAAATGCTGCATGACAGTATGTGGTGTTTGCTTGGGCCATAGATGGTTTTTGTGGACTTATAGAACTCATGTTGGTCATTAATATCAGCCAGTCTTTGCAGCTCTTTTGCTTTTTCAGTCCATCATTTGTTCTATATGTCACGCAGTTTTCTATGGGTTTCACTTCTGATGTACTGAAATCTAGTTTTTAGGGTTTAAGAGTTAGTATGAGCCAACCATTTGCTATGTGCTCTGTTCATCATTGGAAAAAGTTTGCGTGACCTTGGCAGAAGGCTGCTTGTATACCTTTATGGGACGACCCCAGGTTGGAAAAATGGTTATTTGGTTCATTGTGTAAAAACGTGTATTTTGACCAAGGAAATAAAAAAATGAATACTTACATACCAGCTCGGAGTTCCTGTGGTATTTAGTTGGGCACGTGGCCTTGGCAGCTGAGTTATGCTGGGAGTGGTGATGAGTCTTTTAGTGATGCTGCCTGTAAACAGTTTTCTTTTTCACCGTTACGTTTTAATGCACTTTGCTGAATGTTTTATCTCTTATACTACTTTATATTATTTTTTTTTATTATAAATTGCTCACCATAAATGTTTGGCTACGATAAATATATATATATTTTTTATAAATAACAACGGAGGAAGGAAAGACAAATGAGAAAAAAAACAAACAATCCATACACCAGATTACTGGCGTCCTCCGTTCATAAAATATCTGTAACATTTAGACTTGAACATGTGGGTTGAAATTTGGAGGGAAACAACTCTGGGGAAGCGAATTCCAGGGAGATGCGGTTCGGGGAATGAAAGAATTCTGATAGGTAGAAGTTCTACAATATGGCTGAGTGACATTCCAGTCATGAGCGCTACCAGATGCCCGTGTAGCACGAGGGAAGGCATGGAGAGGTGGGACCATGGACGCAACTTCGTCTGAGCATTTGCCAAACAAATATCTGTAAAATAATGCAAGGAAGGCAACATTACTTCTTACTTGCAGGGAAGGTAGTTTATATGTAATGACAGGGTTGTTAATGATTCTAACAGCTTTGTTCTGAATTTTGTCTAGTTGTCTTAATGCAACCTCTCCACAACCATTCCACAAGGGTGAGCAATATTCAAGCTGAGAGCGCACATGACTCTTATAAATTATAGCTAACTGTTCATCGGTGAAGAAGTTACGGACTCTGTACAATAATCCAAGTTTCTTTGAGGCGGTTTTAGCAAGTGATCTGACATGAGAGGTCCAGCTGAGGGCACTGTTAAGTGAGACGCCAAGAATTTCAATACTTTTGGAGATGGGAATATTAGTAGCACTGAAGGTAATGTACGAATCTGGCAATATCTGTCTATTAGTAAACTGTATATATTTAGTTTTACTAGCATTAAAAGAGACAAGGTTGTTTTGTCCCTATTCACTGATCGTAGATAGATCTTGATTTATGGAGATGGCTGTACTGAGTTGAGATGTAGAGATATTAGACTTTGTAAATGGGTGTCTGAGTGTGAATGAACTTTGTAGTGTTGAGTCATCTGCATATGAGTGAATGGGATTGTGGGTGACAGATAAGAGATCATTAATATGAACCGGAAATAGGGTTGGTGCCAGAACTGATCCTTGCGGCACGCCGGCGTTAATTGAGTGGAAATTGGAATATTTGAAGAAACATTGATACGGAGGCCTACAATCTGGGCCTACTGGGGCCCTAGTGGCCTCTGGTGGGAGAGCAGAAGTTGCCACCTTTCATTTTCTGACGTTTACAGTTCTGACACCCAGAATGGCGGTAGAATCAAAGGTAAATATCTGACACTGTACTGTCAAATCAGCCACCACGTTCATTTACGAAGTTGACACTCTATGGGTTAATGTCATTGAATTTCCTTCCAGTGGTACCATTCCCTTCCCCCCCCCAAAAAAAAAAGAAAGAGCCAAACTGCCAAAAAGGCTAAAAAATACAACCTTGCTCGCATGACTATGTTTCACCCCTGTGGTGTGGGCGCCTGTTTCTTAATATTCTCACCAGCAATATAGCTTTACATACAGCCAAAGGGCTTAAAACAATTCTTATCAGCCATTCACTGGTATGGTGGAGTTTAGGTTAAAATTATTTCCTCCCATTGCAGACACAGAGGCTTTCAGAAATTAGGATAGACTGAGCAAATACCTGTACCCTGCATTTATGTAGAGGAATCATTCATAGATTTGTAGATGGACAGGCGGATAGATAGAATGGAGAATACTGTATAATAACCAAAGAGTGGTCTATGAGTACCCAAATAACTGCTGTTTTTCATCACTTTGTCATTATAATTTGCGGTCTGAGGAAACAATTGACGATGGAGGGGAATGAATATGTGAGATTAAGTAATCTGATAGTCAAAAGTTAGGATAAATGGAGGCAGTGCACGTATTTTATTGAAGCTGTTTATGTGAGTGATGTGTGTGGGCTGCAAAGAAATAGGTGGAGGCAGTGACAGAGGATGAGGCGGAGTGGAAATGCAGTGGTATTTGAAAGAAGCTGATGTGGGACGAAGAGATATCCGGCTGATGGAAGATGACAGGACGATATTTAGGCAATATGTTGTTGGCCACCCCCACCCCACCCATTTGGATAAAGGTATTTGGTTATAGGGAGATAGGAGTAGACTGTAGCACCAGTCGAGCCGGGCTGTATTCCCAAGGTGGATGGAAAGCTGATGACTGGGAGAGCTGGAGCTCCCGTTTCAACATCCCTCAGGACTAGTTCCTGCCCATTTCCCTTTGCTGAAATTTTTCGTTATTTCAGTAACACAGAGAGTAGGCCAGCATGCTCTACAATACAAGTTTCTCTAACTGTCAACACCAAACTATATGCACAGTACACACTACACTACCTTTTCAAAATTAAAAAATAAATGAAAAAAGAGTTAATAAATCATGACTCGGAGTCCCCAGGGGGGGAGACCATGAATTCCCCCACCATCCGCCCCTCTCCCGGTGACGACCCTGAGAGATGCCTGGAAACACTGTCTGACTCACTTCTTCTTCATTTCTGCAACATTCGCGGCCTTTCCACTAACTTTCTCTCTGTCGAACACCACCTCTCCTCTAAACCTCACCTTCTCTTCTTGACAGAGACTCAGCTGTCTGAGGCAACTGACAGCAAACCCTTTTCTGTTTCCTCCTGCTTTCTCTATATTCATTTTAAAGCCAAAGGTGGCTGTTGTGTATATGTACGCAATGACCTATCTTGCTCTCGTGTTCCTGAACTTCATTCTTCTGAATTCTCTACACTCTGGCTTCGGCTATCCTGTCATTCTTTGACTAAATATATCTGCGCTGTTTACTTATCTCCTAATTCTACTGACTATTAAAAATTTTTCGACTGTCTTACTTCTGCAATGGAACACATTCTGTCCATTTCTCCTTTCTCTGAAATCTTCATTCTAGAAGATTTCAATGTTCACCACCACTTTTGGCTCTCCTCTCCCTTCACTGATCTGCCTAGTGAACAAGCCTACATCTTTTCTATCCTTAATGACCTAGAGCAGCTTGTACAGCACCCTAACTGTATCCCTAACCACCTTAGAGAGAGCTCCAACATACTTGACCTCTTCCTTAACAACTAATCCTTCTGCTTACACTGTTAATCTTTCTTCTCCGTTGGGCTCCTCTGATCACAACCCTATTACCTTAACCTGTTCTGTCGCTCCGATACTGCCAGCAGACCCTCCAAAGAAACGTCTTCTGTAGCACTTTGGAGCTGCAAATTGGGAGGCCCTCAGGCAGTACTTCTTTGATTATCCATGGAATGATTATTGCTCCCATGGCCGGGAGCCATCTGAGTGTGCCATCCGTATTACGGAGTTCTCTCTGGCATGGAAGCATACAATCTCCTCCTCATATCCTCTGACTAATGCAAGAAAGCCTTGGTTTAATCACGCTTGTTTTAATGCTGTCCGCAACAAGGAGAGGGCTTATAAAAGGTACCGGAGCCAACCCACCCCTGAATCACATCTTGTTTATGTTTCTGCCTGGCATCGTGCTAAGGCTGTTCTTCGCTCTGCTACAAATAATTTCATCATTACTAAATGCTCTCAACTCTCCAACTCGAATTCTTCCCAGTCCTTCTGGCATCTTGCCAAAAACTCTTCTAACGACTTTACCTCATCATCCTTCCCTCCTCTTTTCTCTTCTGATGGCTCTGTAGATATTTCTTCTACTGATAAAGTATATCTCTTTGTTCAGACTTTCCCCTCCAATTCCACATAGATGATTTCGGTGCTGTTCCTCCATCACTTCCCCCCTCTGACTTCCTCATGGCTAACATTAAAATTTCTTCAGCTGATGTATTTTCTGCCATCACTGGCCTCAATACTAATAAGGCATATGGGCCTGATGGAGTCCCTCCTGTTGTCCTCAAGCACTGTCCTTCAGTGCTTACACCCTGCCTAGGTAAACTCTTTCACTTTTGTCTTTCAACTTGTACCTTTCCTTCTTGCTGGAAGTTTGCTCTCATTCAGCCAGTCCCAAAGATGGGTGACCATTCCCAACCCTCTAACTATCGTCCAATTGCTTTAACATCCTATGTCTCAAAAGTTTTTGAGTCAATTCGTAAGAGAAAAATTTTAAAGCATCTTTCCTATCATAACCTTCTTTCTGATCATCAGTATGGGTTCAGTCAGGGGCGCTCCACAGGCGATCTTCTCACCTACCTTTCAGACTCCTGGTCATCCTTTTGGGACTTTGGCGAAAGCTCTGCCATTGCATTTGACATCTCAAACTTTCGATCGAGTCCGGCATAAATCTTTAATTTCCAAACTATCCTTTTACGGTTTCTATCCTTCTATGTGTGCCTTCATCTATAGCATCCTTTCTGGTCGTTCTATTGCCACTGTTGTAGACAGCCATCTTTCTTCTCCTAGATCTATCAACAGTGGTGTTCCTCAGGGCTCTGTCCTATCACCAACTCTCTTCCTTTTATTCATCAATGACCCTCTAAGCTGTACATCTAACCCTATCCACTCATATGGTGATGACTCCACCCTTCACCTTTCCATTCAGTTCCTGCAACGTCCATCTCATCAGTTACTTCAACAAACAAGGGATGGAGCTATGGCACACCTAATGTCTGACCTGGCTCGTATCTCTGACTGGGGTAAAAATAATCTTGTTGATTTTAATACATCAAAAACTCAGTTTTTACACCTATCAACCCGGCACAATCTTCCACAGGAGTACCCACTAATGTTTAATAATATTCAGCTTAATCCTGCATCATCCTTGAACATGCTTGGCGTTTCATTCACTCGGGACTTATCGTTGAAAGATCGTACTGCATCTCTTGTAAAATCTGCTTCGAAGAGATTAGGTGTGCTAAGCCGACTCCATACCTTCTTTACCCCTGCTCAGTTGTTGACTTTATAACGGGTTTTATTCGCCCCTGTTTAGAGTACAACTCTTATGAATGGGGAGGCTTCCCACATGCAGCTCTTCTCAATAGGGTGGAGTCAAAGGCTTTTTGTCTCATCAACTCTCCTACTCTTACTGGCTCCCTTCAACCTCTGTCTCTTCACCGCACTGTTGCATCTTTATCTCTTTTCTATCGTTACTTCCATGGCCACTGCTTCTCTGAACTGTCTGCTTGCATCCCTCCACCTCTACAACGGGTGCATAGCACCTGTCTAGCAGCAAACTCTCATCCCTTGTCTGTCCAACTCTCTAATGCAAGAGTTAACCGTTACTCTAGTCCTTCATTAATGCAACAGGTCAGCTCTGCAACTGTCTCCCTCTGTCTGTAATTCCTTATTACTATGATCTCCAGTTATTCAAACGCAGTGTGTCCAGGCATCTCGAAATGAACGGATCTTGATTTTAGCTCTCTTTTGTATTGTTTTTGTTTTTTTCTTGGAGGGAACAGTTTGCAGGCTCTGGGCTTTGGTTCCTTCTTTCTTGCATTAAAAAAAATAAAGATGATTCCTATCCCGTTGACTGGGAGAGGTATCCAAATATGAATAATTATTATGGTAGTTAACATCGAACATACATGTGACGTCCTTACGCGAAGTAGGGGAACAATAGTATTCTTCATAAGGTGTTTTTGTGTGCATTTTTCTTCATTGAGATGCTGGTATATTTATTTTTAAAATACTCGTAGTTACTTACTCTCTGATTCTGTCAATATCAGGAGATATCTAGCATTCTATCGCAACCATAGTCAAAAGATTGTATTCAACCGGTAAGTCACATGAGTCGGAGAGGGTTAATGGTGGAACCGTTAACCCTTATATGGTCGGGAAAGTTCTATTATTTAGTCAGATTCATTCAAATGTTTTTATTCAGCTGCAAATGTGATATAACAACCGGTGACCATCAAGTCAATAATAATAGATGTCTTGGAAAACAAACAGCTTCATGAAAAATGGCTTTTCTCATTGATTACCTCACTCGGACGGAGTCCGGCTAGGTATTTTTTTGGTTGAGTTACTTTGTTAACAACATCACGGAAAAACGGCTGAATGAAATTACATGAAACTTTCAGGTTAGGTGGGCACTGATCCCAAAAGAAAGTGGTTAAGTTTTGGAGATAATTGAGTGACCTTGAAAGGTCAAAATCAAGGTCACAGATTTTCAGAGGGCTATAACTTGAAACCGGTTGAAGGTAGAGATATTTAGTATTATGAACATATAGGAAGTTCCATATAGGTTTTTAATTGGTACCATGACCTTCGACCGTAGGTGACCCTGAAAGGTCAAACTCAAAGTCGCGGATAATCAGGAGACTATAACTCGAAGTTTGTTGAGGATAGATATTTAGCCTACTATAATCACGTATGAGAAGTCTCATATGGGCTTCTATTTGGCACCATGACCTGTAATCTTGAGTGACCTTGAAAAGTCAAATGCAAGATCACGGATTTTCAGAGGGCGTAACTTAAAAACATTTGTGCCATTACCTTAGACTTTAATTGTGTACCATACTGACCCTAAATGGCAGTCTTGTTTCAGTATTAAACAGCAATAAGACAACTGCTCTCGGGCTAGGTTTGTTGTGCCTGGCACCACTTGTTTCTTTGGATAATTTCTAAACTCTGCCTATAGCTTCTGTTCCTTTGCTCGTTTACATACATTTATGCTTTCTTTACTAGAGTTGGCTGTCATCGACCTGAATGAAATCGAGTGGAGGTAACAAGAAAAACACGTTAAATGCACACGGAGAGCGCATACCTCCGTTAACTCAATACCAGACAACTCAGATCACCACCAAAACTTGATCAACTCTTCCTTGGCTCAGGAATCATGTATATGTAGAAAAAAAGAATTTCATCGAAATCCGTCATTAATTTTCTTTAGCTATCTTTTGGACAAGCAAAAAAGTCCTGAACCGGGACTCGAGCTCAGATCACCATCAAAACTGAATCAGCTTTTCTTTGGCTCATAACCTGCATATACACAAAATTTCATTGAAACCCATCAATTGCTTTTTGAGGTCTTGTGGACAAACAAACAAATAAACAAACAGGGATAAACTCATAAGCTAATCCAATCGTTTGGCGAAGGTAGAATATAATAATCCTTATGGTAATTTCCAGACATGTCAGTCAAAGGAATATCCTTAGGTAACTAGGTGGAGGGAGGCAAGATAAAATAAAAGGAGTCACTATCGTAGTGAAGGTGTTAAGTTTGACTAGCCTAAATGATTATGTGATGGTTGACCTTTCATGGCTGGTTCACTTTCTTTGCAATATTCCATGGTACATTTCTGTACTGTCTGTAATGTCTCTGATTTATATTTGTTATACATTTTTTTTTTAATTTTATGTCGCACTTCATTATTACAGTGTTGTTTACGGTGGTAAAATAATGTCACATTTAACATTTCAAATATATCCATGCTTCAAACGTGTATTTTATCAGTTTTTTTTCTAACAGTACGTAGCCTCTCTCTCTCTCTCTCTCTCTCTCTCTCTCTCTCTCTCTCTCTCTCTCTCTCTCTCTCTCTCATTTGTCCTGTTTCTTTCCCTCACATGGCTCCCCTCTTGTCTATATATCATTTGCTAGTTTACACTCCACACCAATTCCCTCTCTGTCGTCTCTCGCTCTTACATTTCGTGATAAAGGCTTCTTCCTTACATCGCTTCCCTTGTCATCATTTTACATACTTTCCTTCTCTCCACCACTTTGGCAAAATTTTCTTCATCGTCATCTCCTCCCCTTTCTTTCCTTCCCCGCCAGAGTGTATCCACAATTTCTATTACCTACATCACGTCCCTCCATCATCTGCCCCCCAGTAACTTCTCTGGTTTACGCCATTTATCCCTGCTACTTCCCTCCACCAATTTCCGCATCATAGCTCCTCGTTACGTCTCTTCTTTACAGCATTTCTCTCCATGCAATTTTCTCCAGAATTCTTTCTATCACTTCTCAAACTATTTTTTTTTTTCTATTTATACCCTTCCACTAATTCCTTGTACCCAGCAACTTCGTCATTTCCCCAAAACATCTTTGTCAACTATATCTCTTCATCACATTTCTCCAACACTCGCATCTTCACTTCTTCCCTCTTTTCTTCACTTCGTTCCTGGTTTCCACTACTTTCCATTTTCAGTTATTCTCTTCCAGCACTGTTCTCCTTTTTACCATTGCTCTCGAGCGTTCTATCTCTTCTCCACACCTCTTTTCATCACTTGCTTCTCTCTGCCAGTTCCGCCTTGTTTCCACTATTGCTTTTCTCCGGCACTTTTTCCCCTCCACCATTTCTTTCAAACACTTTCCTTCACCACTTCTCTCCACCTCTTCCTTCTACCACTTTCCTCGACCATTTTCCTCTGTCGTCTCTCCAGCTCCATCACTCATTCCCTCAAGCACATGGTATCTGTTCTTCCTTGACTTCCTGAGTACATTCATAATTTAATGGTATACCTCTCTCTCTCTCTCTCTCTCTCTCTCATATTTAATGTCTAAATCTGAGCTAGAGCCAGCACTTTGGAAAAGGGAGGGGGTGGGGGTCGTGGTTCCCTGTAGAAAGACCATTTAATCCTGGTACACAAATAAGTCATTTTACACTTTCATTTTATTCGTTGTAATCACTGGAGTGCAAAAACAGATACGAATGCAGGTTTAAGCTATTTATTGTACATATTTTGGTAAATAATATTTTGTTTAGTTATAAGTAATCCTTGGCCATCCAGAAACAGGGTGGAGGAGTGCGCCTCCCACGGCCCCCTCCCCTTAATTCGTGCCTGTAAATCCCCTCCACCAGGGATTACCAACCTGTTGCTGGCCAGCACCTCTGTGCTCAGCGACAGTCTGGTAGTGCTCCATTGCCCATTCAGTAATTGTGCTCGCGAGCACCACAGATATGCACTGGAACTTTAATTTTAGTTCATGTCGGTGGAAAATTTGTTATGATCTTGCAGCTTAATCAAGATTGCCTGAGACCGTCTTATATTCTTATTTCCTGAAATATAACTCATGACTTCCAAATGTTAAATCCTTTGAGATGACGAATTTTATTAAATTAACCTTTATACTTGCGAACGAAATTTTTTCAACCTGTAGAGGTCTGCCATCCTGATGGAGTTAAAGAATCCTATAACTAACCTACTTCAGTTCAGATAGTCCCTCACGTTTAATATAATCATGTGGTAGTTGCAGGAATAAACTGTTGAGTAAAATAGGCCTATTGAAGTGCTTAATGTTGCAGTATTATACCCAATGATTCAGCACCATGTATGTGGACATAATGGCCGCTCCTTAACCCCTTCACTACAATAACGCCTTGGATATAATTTCTTGCTATGTACAGACGACTTTATTCAGCTTTGAAAAGATGTACTTAATTACAGAAGACAACCCTAGAATTAATAATGCCCATATGAACACGTAGGGTCTCATAAGGTAAAGAAAATAACCCAATGTCAGCTAGAACCATATGGGAAAGGTGTCGTCGGGCTGAAGCTGTTAATAATATCGCCCATGTAAACAGCTTCCCTTGGTTTACTTTCTGAGGTGAAAGGAATTGATCGGGAGAGGGATGGCGAGAACGATGGGGAAAAATGCTGGAACTACTGTATACTGTGACAAGAGATAGTGGAGAGAAGTGATGGAAAGAAAGGATGGAGAAAAATATTGGAAAGAAACGAGGAGAGATGTGGTGTGGAGAAGGATCAGAAGTGTTGGAGAGAAATAGAGAAAAATGGTGGATAGGAGTAGTGGATAATGGTGGAGAAAGTGATGGAGTAAAAGGGGAGGAGAGAAGCAGTGGAGAGTAAAGTTGGCAAAGGCGGCAATGATAGAAAATAATCAGGAAAGCAAATCGTAACTGTAATGCAAGACAGTATGAGCTAGATGATATCAATAAAGATATGGAGAGGGTATGCCTGATAACAGAGCTGCGAATTTATTGTTCATGAAAGTGATCACCGATTACAAATTTCCTGGAGAGATGGCGATGACTGACGATAGGAAAAAAAATCAATGAATGAGATTTGTTTCTGGGATGGTTTGTGTATTTAGCCATTAAGCGTACAAGTGAAGGTATTTGTGATATCAGTTAAATGTGGTAGTAACTAACGCTTGTAATGTTGTATGCATATAGGCACCAGTTTACCCATGTACTGAGAGAGATCCTTCCTAAGTTGTATTATGGATATAAATTAAATGTTATCAAAACGAACTGGTTAATTATGAGTCTGGGAATAATGAGTAAAAATAGCTTAGTTTAGGAGAAGTTGTGGAACTGTACTCTTGTTGGCTTAGACGATTTCGTAACGCAGGCTTCCAAGCGATTAATTCCGCATATTGCACCTTGATATCTCCACAGTACAAACAAATGCCTTCTCTCCCTGCCTACAGAGGCGACAGCGAGGGTGTATCCTGGTGGTGAGGTGTTCCTGCGTGAGGGCAGCGAGGTGGTGCTGGTGTGTGAGGTGAGGGGCTGCCCCTTCCCCGCACAGCCAACATGGTACAAGCGCCAACACCAGGTATGTGACACTCTGCTTACACACGATACCAGGTTTTGTCCCTTCCCCGCACACCCAACATGGTACAAGCGCCAACACCAGGTATGTGACACACTGCTTACACACGATACCAGGTTTTGTCCCTTCCCCGCACACCCAACATGGTACAAGCGCCAACACCAGGTATGTGACACGCTGCTTACACACGATACCAGGTTTTGTCCCTTCCCCGCACACCCAACATGGTACAAGCGCCAACACCAGGTATGTGACACGCTGCTTACACACGATACCAGGTTTTGTCCCTTCCCCGCACACCCAACATGGTACAAGCGCCAACACCAGGTATGTGACACACTGCTTACACACGATACCAGGTTTTATCTTCACACAGTAAGATATGTACTAAGGGTATGTCCTGGAAAAGTTTCACACAAAGGACGATACGATTTTTTTTTTCTGGCTACCTCCACTTTATTTTCTTCGGCTTAGAATATTCAGAGGGTTCTATCTATCTATCTATAGCCCGACGCCCTAATCCTGCAAATGGTGGCTGCAGATAAAACGCCTCCAAGTCGCTCTGTCACCCACTATTTGACTACCCTCCCCCCAACTCACTCACCCCTCCCTCATATACCTCTCAACTCCATCCCTCCACCTCATCCTCGGTCTTCCCATCCCTCTCCCTCAATCCACCTCACCTACATACACCCTCTTAGTCAGTCTTTCATTCTCCATTCTCTCCACATGTCCAAGCCACCTCAGTGTATTTCTCCTAATCTTCTCAACCACACCCACAGCCACCCCACAACGTGCTTTCATTTCTTCATTCGTCAACCTGTCCCTCCATGTCACTCCACATGTTCCTCTCAAGTAACTCATTTCCACTGCTCTCACTCTTGACTTGTTCCCCTCTTGCAAGGTCCATGCCTCACTTCCATACGTCAGGGTAGGGATCACAATATTATCATGCAGTGACTTCTTAACTTCCATACTCACCTCCCCATTTCTCATCACTGCTTTCAGTGAACCAACAACCTTCCTTCCCTGCTGTACCCTTTCACGCACTTCATCCCCCAAAGTTCCATCCTTACTCATCACACTACCCAAGTACTTGAATGCACTCACATTTTCCATACCCTCGCCATCCAACCTCACCGTGCATTCTGTGACTTCATTCCTCTCAAACACCATAACTTTACTCTTGTTTACATTAACTTTCAGATTCCTCTTCCTACATACTGTCCCAAATTCATTCACCAAACCTTGCAACTCCCATTCGTCTTCACTCAACAATAGTGTATCATCAGCAAACAGGATCACCGGAATCTTCCAAATCTCACCCTCATTAATTAGAGCCAGCCCCACATCCACTGCCCTACGTTGCACCTCCTTTACAACTCCATCCATGTATATATTAAACAGCCATGGAGACATCACACGACCCTGTTTCAGTCCCAAACTGAGATCAAAGAACTCACTCAGCTCACCATCCACTCGCACCGTAGCCCTAGCTCCTTCGTACATACTCTTCACAGCACTCAACAATTTCCCCTCCACTCCATATATTCTCAGTACCTTCCACATACCTTGTCTGTCTGTTCTGTCTTAAGCTTTCTCCAGGTCCATGAAGGCAGCATACTCTTTCTTTCCCTTCTCTAGTTACTTCTCCACTAAACATCTTTGAACAAATATCTGATCGACACACCCTTTTCCCTTCCTAGATCCCCTTTGTTCTTCTCCAACTAGTTCCTCTGTCATATGCCTAACCCTGTCAATGAGTATTCCATCATATATTTTTCCAGTCACACTAAGAAGGCAAATCCCCTATGGTTACCACATACTTGTCTCTCCCCGTTTCCTTTGTATAAAGGAACAATTATACCTGATTTCCAGTCCTCCGGAACTCCTCCCTCTTCCCAAGCCAATCTACATAACTTCCATATCCACTCCACTACAATCTCACCCCCATACCTCAGCATTTCACCACACACTGCATCATTTCCTGGGGCCTTTCCCATCTTGTTTTTATTCATTGTTTCCACTATTTCCGCCCTACAGATCTCTTCCTCCCTCCTCTCATCTCTCCTTCTCCCAGCCATTCCCCAACCACTTATACTCGCATTGCTCTCACTCTCTACATTCATTCAACAAATCCTCAAAGTGCTCCTTCCATCTCCTCAATTTCTCTCTCTTCTCCACCAACAATTTATTATTCCTATCTTTCACTCCCCTACTATTTCCTTTTTTACGCTGCCTTACTTCGTTTACCTCCTTCCAAAACAATTTGTTACTCTCCCTCCATTTCACACTCAGATTCCTCCCAAACTCTTCATCCACTTTCTTCTTACTCTCCTTCACCAGTCTCTTCACCTCCCTTCTCCTGCTCACATGTACCTCTCTCTTCTCTCTCTCATCTTCTCCCCTAACTCTACTCGCTAGCCATTCACTATATGCCGTCTTTTGTTCCACAGCTCGTTTTACGTCATCATTCCACCATGCTGTCCCTTGCACACCCTTGCATCTCCTCCTCACTCCACAAACCACCTCACATGCTGCGCCTATCTCTTCCGTGAATATCTTACATACGTCTTCCACCTCTTCCATCTGCTCTAACTCATACCTTCCCAATCTTTCTTCCTCTATGCTCTTATACTCTGCCATTCTCTCACTGTCTTGCAATTTCTCCACTCTTCTCACAGTAGCTGTTTCCTCCTGTCTTTTCCTTCGTCTCTTCAACCATTTTCTTTGCAGCCTTACCTTGGCCATCACTAAGTGATGGTCCGAGATTCCGTTCCCCCACCCTCTCCACACTCTTGCATCCAACACTTGTCTTCTCATTCACTCATCCACACACACGTAGTCTATCAGTGCCTTTCGTTCAACAAGTTCACCATCCATCCTCCTCATAACCTCAGAGGGTTAATGAAGGTTATTTGCCTTCTCTCCACTTCTAAAATTCTCTTCTGAGTAGAACAACCTCATGTGATATAATAAAAATAAAGAATACATCATCAGATTGAAGGAATTAGTTCGACTTCTGTCCTGATCTGTCATTTGAGGCATAACTGTGTCACAGTGCATACCATGTCATGCAGTGTAATAATAGGATGTAATTACATGGCAACTTCACTGTCGGATATCATCTCAATGTATGTCGAGGGCATCAGGCGTGTAACGAACCTCATGTTAAATGTGGTTGTTTTGTTATACCGTTAAGTACCATACTAAGGATACTGCTTGGTTTTCATGTGATATAGTATTGCTATGTTGTTAGGTTACCATTACGTTTTTATTCGTACCAGTTATTAGGTCCATAATTCCTTTTACCTTCTTGACCCTGGCCAAGTTTTGGTCTTTTCAATTTTAACGGGACAGGAAACAGCGACTGATACTAAATAAAGCATTTCTAAAGAAAAATGGATCATTACTGCACAGTCCATAAACGGGAGCTATGTTATACCTAAATCTGTTCTTAAAGCTAAAGTCGGTATTTTGTATATACCACCGAGAGCCATAGTTACTGCTCACCCTCCACCCACGCCAGTGACTGGAGTGTAGTCTCACTCAGCAAAACTCCACAGCGACACCTGTCATCCAGGGATAAGGTTGGTTCAATAAAAAAGGAACAGCTGGCGATGACTCTGTTACATGTGCAGTATGGAAACGTTTCATGCCGCTTACAATAGGTTTTGGCTGGGCGTGAAGCCCTGGCTACGACTTTCTTTCGGCCTGGAATACGGGTGTAGTGTAATCAGACAGTGTGGGTAAAGGATGCAGAGTACTTACTCTTAACTCACTTCAACTGTATAGGATCATTACAAAGTGTGCATTAATATCAAGTGAGATGGCAGGACTCTTATCTAAAATAATAACATTAGCAAACGTGCTTGCTCACACATGTTTCTCACTTTCATATGTGAACCCCTAATACCTTCATATAGTCAGCATTCTGGCTCCTAGTAAATCAGCACTCTGTCTCTCGTTGTGGTCATTTAGTGTCATGCCTCTGTCTATAGATTGTCAAAGATTGCTTTAATCTCTGACTGACTACAAAAGAAATAATCTGTTTGTCTAATTTGTAAGAGAAACATGTTACAGTTACATGACGGATTAATTCAGATCCATTAGAAAACTGTGGCTACTACCGCAATCATTACCATTATGTTAATGAGCTACAGGTTTGATGATGTGAATACTGGTATGTAAACAAATTAATGACTCCCCCTCTCTTCTCGCCTCTCTCTCCCCTTCCATCCCACTGACCTAATTTCACTTAACACTTCACACTCGCAATCGACTCCTCCCTCTCCCTTCTCTCTACGCTTAACTCTCCTTTGACTTCCCCTTCTCTCCTTCCATACTCCTATCCCTCACACCTCTCGCCTCTCCGGCTTACACCCCCCATCCCCTCCCTTCCCTTCGTGTGTCCTCTCGCATCCCTACTCTTGCTTCCACGTCACTCTCTTCCCCTCCACTTTCCTCTGCTTTCATCCACTCTGCTTTCTATCGTCTCCCTTTCCACGCTCTCCCTTTCCCTCCCAAATATTCTTTAATACTGGAAAGTCCTGCACGAGAACGCATTAAGATTTTTACCTCTCCCAGACGGAGTTCGACGAGGTATTGTTTTTGGTTGAGTAGTTGTTTGGTTGTTTGTTTATTAACATTACGGAAAAACGGCTGAATGAAATAGCATGAAATTTCAGGATATGTGGGCACTGGTCCCCAAAGGATGTGATTAAATTTTGGAGGTAATCGAGTGACCTTGAAAGGTCACAATCAAGGTCACGGATTTTCAGAGGGCTATCACTTGAAAACGGATGAAGATAGAGATATTTACTATTGCAACATACGGGAACTTGTAATATGGGCTTTCATTTGGCACCAAGACCTTTGACCCTGGATAGCCTTGAAAGGTCAAACTCAAGGTCACGGATATTCAGGGGGCTAAAACTCGAAACTGGCTGAAGATGGAGAGATATTTACTATTATCGACATATAGGAAATCCCATATGGTTTTTTGGTTGGTACCATGACCTTTGACCGCAGGTGAACGTGAAAGGTCAAACTCAAGGTCATGCATATTCAGAAGGCTATAATTCGAAACTCGTTGAAGCTAGAGATATGTACTATTACCAAGACATAGGAAATCTCATATGGGCTTTTATTTGGCACCATGACCTTTGACACTAAGCGCCCTTCAAAGATCTGACGCAAGACCATGGATATCAGAGGGCGTAACTTGAAAACATCTGTGCCATTACCTTAGACTTTAATTGTGCACCACAAAGAAACTAAATGGCAGTCATTGTCAATATTTAACAGTAATAAAACAACTGCTGTCGTGCGAGGTTTGTTGTGCCTGGCACCACTAGTCTAGTTTGTTTTTTGCCGCCCCTCCACACTTTTCTCATTCCTTTGTTTCCATGATAGGGCGCCTGGTGGCCTAGTGGTTAGAAATACCCAGACGGTCTTCCAGTGGATCGATTTACAAGTTGCGACTGCAGGTCTTTCGATCTTAATACAAATAGAGTAAGTTCCACGCTACGGTAGCAGCGTATATCCCATATAAGATTAAATTTAAATTGGACTCTGTGTGTGTGTGTGTGTGTGTGTGTGTGTGAGAGAGAGAGAGAGAGAGAGAGAGAGAGAGAGAGAGAGAGAGAGAGAGAGAGAGAGAGAGACTTGTTTCACTCGATTTTCACCAAACTTGGTGGAAAGGCTGAAAGTCATCCAAGGATTGACATGAAGTGTTTTTGTTAAAAAGAGATCAAAGGTGCAGGTTTCAGGGCTAGATCAAAGTATAACCAAGCAAGGTTAGCTTTAGCCGTTTTAACCAATTTAGCCCAAACCTTGTGAAAGGATTTAGGGTCACACAAGATCGGTGGGATTCGATTGTGAAAACAATGTGGCAAAAGTCACCATGATGGAAGGTCAAATATTGTCACGTGTGTCTGTGAATGAACATAATATTTAAGACAGTATTGCCTTGATTTGGCGAAACTTACACGAAGCACTGAAGATCAGCCTAGGGAATGACCTCTTGCTGTTGACAGCATCTTGCCACATGACAAGGTCAAATGTAGCAAGTTATATCCTTTACTGACTAAGCATTGAGAAGGGTTCAGGGTCAGTGGGAAAAGTACAATGTTAAGGTCGCCTAGTAATGTGAAATTATACACTCTTTATCCAGTACAAGCTGTGCTTGATGAAAGGGGTAAGGGTAAGACAAGAGTGAACGGATTTGATTTTAAGATCAATCAGTCACTGGTCAAGGTCACAATATAAAGTCAAAGATCTACTTATGTATGTGTCTGTGTGGGAACAAAGTAACTGGAACAGTTCTGACCTTATTTGACCCCAAATTAATGGAAAAGTTAAGGGTCGGTCAAGGGACTGACTTTTCGTTTCTAAACAGAGTACGTTCATGGACTGGGTCACATGACAAGACCAACTATTTTTTCTCACTCGTATGTAATGGAAATCATGTGGAAGTGTTCACGATAAAACAAGAAGGAAGGGATTCGATTTTGAGAACAATCCGTCAAAGATCAAGGTCTGCTAGCCAGATCAAAGATTCGGCCTCCAGATCAGATGGTGCCGCGAGACACATATGACTGAGTGTTCACACTTACGAGTTTGACGATTTTCATTAATGTTCTTTCTAATTCCCTCTCAGGTGACGGAAGGCACGACACTACACGAGGGTAGTGTGAGTGAGAAGTCTGGCGGCCACTCCTCTCCGGCGATCACTCCCCTCACGCCCTCCCCCACACTCACTCCACCCAAGCGACGCACACACCAACACCAAGTCAGGCCTACCGTAACTGTGGGCAGGAGGGGGACGAACCCACCCCCACACACGCCTGGTACCACCACCCCCGCACCCATCGGTCTGCCCATAGCCAGAGTGACCCTAAAGCGCCATAAAGCCTCCTGCCACCACTCTGGCCTGTACATCTGTACCAACACCTGCACACCCAACATCAACCTCACCCTACACGTACTATCAGGTGGGTTGTCATAAAGCCTCCTCCCACCACTCTGGCCTCTACACCTGTACCAACACCTGCACATCCAACATCAACCTCACCCTACACGTACTGTCAGGTGGGGTGTCATAAAGCCTCCTCCCACCACTCTGGCCCCTACACCTGTACCAACACCTGCACACCCATCAGCCTCACCCTACACGTACTATCAGGTGGGTTGTCATAAAGCCTCCTCCCACCACTCTGGCCCCTACACCTGTACCAACACCCGCACATCCAACATCAACCTCACCCTACACGTACTATCAGGTGGGTTGTCATAAAGCCTCCTCCCACCACTCTGGCCCCTACACCTGTACCAACACCTGCACACCCATCAGCCTCACCATACACAACCCTATTTTGACGGCGATTTTCGTTCATTTGCAGGTAAGTACCCAGAGGTCAGTGGCACAATCAGATAATGCTGTCAAGTTTCTCTACTTCTTCCCGGTAACTACCACTTCTAGTTAACATTCAGAATAGAGAGATGGCAATTTTAGGATCAGTTAACGTGGACAGAATACATTGTTTCGCCTTTATGATACCCTTTGGTTCTGATTAATTACATCACTACTGTAGCGCGTTTTTACCTGCCGAAGGTCCCTAACTTCATCAGGCTCAGCTGATGACCGGCTTTAGTCAGATTAGAGGGTCGATGTGGTTAGTAACTGAAGATATTAGTGTCTCATAATTCATGGTTAAGGCTCATCTAATTTCATGCAACTACGATGTAGTATTCAAGGCGTGAGAGTACATCACATCTCGAGATTAAACAAACGGACTACACCTTTCTCATAAGTTGAATTCACCCTCTAATCTCGAGGACTCATGTTTAAGTTATTTTTGCTACCCCAAAGCAAATTTATTCAGCTTAGCCCTTGCACCTCAGACGACGTCCTCATACTGTATATGAACACATTGGTAGCCTTTGTTCCCAAGATGACGTCCTCTGATATGTACACATTTCCAGGCCTTGCACCTCAGATGATATCCTCAGACATGCACTTTTTCTGCATTTTTTTGGAACAAAAGTTTTAAGGTCAAAGTCATAGGGCAAGGTCAGCCTAAGCAGTTTTTATCTGATTTAGACAAACCGTTCGGGAAGTGTTTTATGATCAGGAAAGAAAATTTTTTTATTTTTAGAGCATTCAGTCAAGGGTCAAAGTCACAGGAAAATGTTAAAGGACAAGGTTACAGGACAAGTTCCACTCAAACAGTTATGGTTCTAACTGAACCAAATTTAGTGGAACTGTTACGGATCAGGCAAAAATGAAAGCATTCAGTTATTATCTTAATCTGTTCAAGGCCAAGGCAACAAGGAAAGGTCAAAGTTCTGCTCAGAGATATTGATTTCATGTGAACTAAGCTCTGAAGAAGGATTCAGGTTAAAACATGGATGGCACGATTGGATTTTGAGCAGTCACTCATAAGTAAAAGTCGCAGGATTAAGTCAAAACACAAGGTCACTGGGCAGTCAAGTCAAACAAATTTGATCTGATTTAAATCAGTTGGTGGAAGGATTAAGTTAGACAAGAAGGAAGTACTTTGATTTTGAGAGTAAATTGAAGAAAGTCAGGGTCACAGTTCAAAGTGAAATATTCGATCTTTGTCCAATGTGTGGTCTTGGGTGTTTCACTCTCTGAGTGCTCCTTCCTATTTATATCATTTACTTTAGACGTTATTTCCATATGGATGTGTAAGACAATGTTGGTAACTCAAGCAGAAAAAAAAAGTACACACACTTAATAGTGACACGTAACATCCTTTGCACATCTGGCAACAGCGAGAATAAAAGATGTCACATTACGACTCAGAGACAGATTTACATTTTTTTTTTTTTTTTTTAACTAGCCCTTCTCATTGACGAACCTCTTGGCAGCACCTCGGCCTCACAATAACTAGAAAGCCAATTATTATTATTTCGTGTATATATATATATATATATATATATATATATATATATATATATATATATGTATATAAGTGGAGGTCTGAGTCTGGTGAATGTTGATGGTGGAGAGTGGAATCTGAAGCAGCTGCTGTTTGCAGATGATACTGCACTGGTGGCTGATTCAGAGGAGAGATTGAGACAGCTGGTAGAGGAGTTTGGAAGGGTGTGTGAAAGGAGGAAATAGAAGGTAAATGAGAATAAGAGTAAAATGATGAAGTGTACGAGGTTGGTAGATGGTAGGGGGATGAATATAGTTTTGAATGGCGAGTTGCTTGAGGAGGTAGAGTGTTTTAAATATCTAGGGTCACATGTTGCTGTGGATGGAAGAATAGATGCAGAAGTGAAGTTTAGAATAAATGAAGTAGGAAAGGTGCTGGGAGGAATGAAAAAAGTGTTAAGATGTCGTTCGCTTAGAATGGATGTAAAGAGAAGGCTGTATGAGGGTGTTGTGGTACGACTGCATTATATGGGGCTGAAACATGGAATATGGGTGTAGCAGAGAGGAAAAGTTTGAATGTAATGGAGATGAGGTGTCTGAGGAGTATGTGTGGAGTGACGCGTATGGATCGAGTGTGGAATGATGAAGTGCGAAGGAGAACTGGAGTTGTTCGGGAGATGGCTGGTAGAGTTGAGCAGAGGGTGTTGCGATGGTTTGGGCATATGGAGAGAATGGATAATGAGCGATTGGTGAAAAAGATAACTAGATCTGATGTGAGAGGTGTAAGGCTGAGAGGAAGACCACGAATAGGATGGATGGACAGTGTGAAGAGAGCGCTGGATGCGAGAGGGATGTCTGTTAAGCAAGGAAGAGTGGCTGTGCGTGACAGAAATAAATGGAGAGAAATTGTGAATGAATAAGTGATGACGCAGCCCTGAGGGGATATTCTCCCGCATTTTGTCTGATCAGCTATTTCAGGTCAGGTGCGGGTAAGGGGATGAGTCTATTATGATGTGGCAGGGGTAAACCAGCTCTGCTGTCGGGCCCTGCTGCGGATGTCACTGATTGCATTGCACAGTTGACACTTGTGCGGTGTGGTGCGGTGAGGATCTGTCCGTTCTCCCCTTTGGGGCTAAGATGCAAATGAATGTGTTTGAATAGATGAATAAATGGGGAGTGTGTCGTCCTGTCTCGGCTACCTCCCTTTCCTTGGGGGAAGCAGCCTAGGTATATATATATACAGTAAGCCCCCGCGTTTGGCGAATTTAAACTTGGTGAAAGTCACTTTTGGCGGTAGGGTGGCCACGGACCACCGAATGCACGCTTGGCGATTTGAATTCAAACTTGGCGGTCCCCTGGCGGCCGCACGTTGAATCACACGGCTGCCCGGTGACGTCAGACCAACCAGAACGCAGTGCGAGTGGTTGTGCTAGCGTCTATTCTGTGCTCCTGGGAACTAATTCTGGCGATTTCCCGCCAACATGGCCTCTACCAGCGCAACAGGTGGTACGGGGGGGAGTAAGGACAATGGTGGTGGCGGCAAGGACGAAGGTGGGCGAGGGAAACGGGTTGAAAAGCGTGAGTACAGGCGAGGAAAGCATCACAAATTGTACGGTGTGAATGAAAAGGAGAAAATTATCAAGATGATAGACGAAGGAAGCAGGAACTGTGACATAGTGAGAGCGTTACATGTGCCAGAGTCAACAGTGAGGAGATTACGAAAGGCTAAAGAGGATATTAAAAAACAATGTGAAAGTGCTCGGAAATATTTTACCTGTACACCGGGTTCAGCTGGGCAGGGCCAGCATGGTCCGCATAGGGCTATGAGAGAACAAACTTTGCGTAATCATATGCTGGTGATAACAGAACACTATGTTTTTCAGTGGTTAAGTCGAAGACTGAGGGAAGGAGTGAGTGTGGACGGGATCCAGATCAGGGAAACTGTGCGGGAATATTACGCTGGTGTGTGTAAAAGAAAAGGTGTTAAAAACCCCCCTCCATTCACTGCTTCGAAGGGGTGGCTGCAGAGGTTCAAAAAAAGGTGTGCTTTAAAGCATGCAAAATACCAAGGTGAGATTTCTTCAGCTGATGCAGCAGCAACTGAAGCATACATACCAGCAGCTAAAAAAATCGTCATGGATGGCAACTATTCACCGCATCAGCTGTTTAACTGCGACGAGACTGGCATCTATTGGCGGCGTACCGCTTCGTCGACTTTTATCCCAAAGGAAATTAAACAGGCGCCTAGTAAAAAATTAGCCAAGGACAAATTCAGTGTGCTGTTTACTTGTAATGCGTCTGGGGACTGCAAAATGAAACCTCTGGTTATATATAAGCATGCCAAACCCCATTCTTTCAGAAACTGCAGTATGAAAAACCTACCCAACTGCTATTGGCTTCATAACAGCAGTGGCTATATGACACAAGCTTTGTCTGTTGAGTGGTTCGACAACCACTTTGTTCCGGATGCCAAGGCCTATTGTGAGAAAAAGGGAATTGCCTTTAAGGTTGTTCTGTTCCTTGATAATGCTCCCGGACATGCCCAGTATCTAGTTGACAGGCACCCTGCAGTCCAGGTTGTTTTTCTTCCCCCAAATACAACTTCGAAGCTTCAGCCACTCGACCAGGAGTTAATTGCAAACATAAAGCTCATATTTTATGGGCATCTGCATAAGAAGATGAGGGAAATGACTGATAAACGGACAGAACTTCAAAACATACAAGATGAGGTTAGCAGCAGTGAGGAGTCAGGTGACGAATCTGGTAATACTACCGCCACGGCTGCCACCCTCCATGACCCCTCTCCTCCCTCCCCCCAGCCCAGCACATCCCGTGCTGCAGACGTGGTAGAGTTACGAGACGTCCCACCAGGAACCATTGTTAGCCTCAAACAGTTTTGGAAGCAATTCCAAATTAAGCAGGCTGTAGACCTAATGTGCACTTCGTGGAGGGAGATAACGAAGAACACAATCGAACACACCTGGAATTCGCTTCTGCCACATCTAAAGCTGGAGAGAGAAGAGAGGCAACGCAGTGAAGATTTATTACGCACGACTATGCAGGCTGTTCAGCAGGTACCAGGTATGGAGACAGTGGACAGGGAAGGTGTGTGTGAGATGGTAAAAAAGGGGTCAGGAAAAAAGGAGCAAACACTTGTGGAAATGATGGAAGCTGACGAAGAAATGGAACAGGAAACAACTGAAACTCCTCCTAGCCAGCCACCACAAATCACCACACGTATCTTATCCCAAGCGTTGGGCATTTGTGACACAATGAGGGAGGAACTCTGTGCATTGGTACGTGGTGATGATGATTTAGAGAACAAAACCAAAGTTTTTCTGGGCCAGCTGATTGAAGTGTTCCAAGAACACTATCAAGAAAAATTGAAAATGTCAAAGCAGGCAAAAATAACAAAGTTTTTCTTAGAGAATCTGGACAGACAACGCAATATCCAAGACGCCATTGCCACCATTCCCGTAGATGATGATAACTGTGAAATCATTGATAACCCCCCCCCCACTCGATGTGCCACAAGAACAGCCCCAAAAGCAGCCACAAGAACAGCCGCAACCTCCCCAGCCATCCCAACCTCCCCAGCCACCCCAACCTCCCCAACCTCCCCAGCCAAGCTTCGCTGACCTCTTTAAGCAGGATGCTGACTTTTCTGCCTTCGATGAAGTGGATGATCAAGCGAGACAAATGGTTGCTAAGGGGGTTATGGGGGAGGAGGGGGAGAGTGATGAGGAAAGTGGTGGTAGCAATTAAGCTGCCCCCACTGCCACTCCGACGTCCCCAGCCAAGCAAGCCAATCTTCACTCTATTTACGGTTAGTTACAACCTTTATATCATGTCTTATTAGCTTTATTTATTGTTTATTGGTCTGTTTTCTACATGTGTATTAATATGTGAAGGCAAAAGATTTTATTTCAGCTCGAAAGATGGTGTTTTAGGGGTCAAAAGGGGGACTTTGGCAATGACCAAAGACTGAGTGAGGCACTTTATAGGCAATTTATATGGTAAAAAGAACTTGCGTTTGGCGAAATTCTCATATGGCGGTAGTTTCGCCAGACTAATTGGATCGCCAAACGCGGGGGCTTACTGTATATATATATATATATATATATATATACATACACTATATATATATTATGGTAAATGCTATGGCCTGCACCAAAGTCTCGTTTTTTGTGGCTTAAAATTAGTACATCCCTTCCTGCCAAATTATACTAACATATGAGGTGATAACCAAAAGTTCACGAAATTTGATGGCAGGGTGGAAACTGCTTGTTGTTTGGTGCGCGGAGGATATGTGTTAGTGCTTGCATCCTTTATTAATGTGTCAAGTAGAATTTTGCAGGGTGGATGCATTCGCTGCATGGTTGCGTTTTTTTTTTTTTTTTTTTTTTTTTTAATCATTGTGTTTGGGTTAGTTTGCGAATTTTGTGTTTTAAAAAATGGAGGATGTGAAAGACCTACGTGCGTGCAACTCGGGAAGAACGTGGCAGAAATTCATAAAATATTAAATCAACCATTTGATGACAATGCTTTAGGGGTTTCACAAACCTACGATGGGTTTAAGCGTTTGGAAAACTGATGAACGTCAACAGGTGACGATGCTCATTTTGGCTGCCCCCCTACCAGTTCAACTCGGAAAATGTGGCCAAAGTTCGTGCAACCATCGTTGAAGATCGGAGGAGGACAATGCACGAAGTTTGTGACATTGTTAGCTTATCATATGTCAACCTCGATATGAGACGAATCACCGCCAAGTTTGTCCCAAGGTTCGTGACTGATGAGCAAGGAGAGCATCGTGTGGAGGTCTGCACGAAGCTCAAGGAATGCGCCAGAAGACACCCTAACTTCCACTCAAGTGTCATCACTGGTGATGAAAGCTGGGTTTATGGGTATGACCCGGAAACCAAACAACAATCATTGCAGTGGAAGAGCTCAGCTTCGCTCCAACAATAGAAGGCATATCAGGTCAAGAGCAAAGTGAAGTCAATTCTCATCACATTCTTGGATGTGGAGGACATGGTTCATAAGGAATTCATTCCTCAAGGACAGACATCAATGCAAAGTTCTGTGAAGTTTTGAGATGGCATAGGGAAAATGTGAGGTAAAGACGTCCAAGGAAAGTGGTGCACAAGCCACCATGACAGTACATTTGCACACACAGTCCTTGTTGTCCAGCAGTTGTTGGAATAAAAAACATGCCAGTTGTCCCCAAGTCCGTATTCACCAGATTTGGCCCCCTGTGATTTTTTCCTCTTTCTGAAAATGAAAATCCAGCTAAAAGGGCTAAGATTTGGCACCAGTGAGGTAATCCAGGAGTAACTGCAGAGGGTCCTAAACAAGCGGATGGTCAAGGACATCCAGAACGCATTCCGATCGTGGATGATGCACTGGGATCGATGTCTGCATTCCCAAGGAGAGTACATTAAGGGTACAGGAGTGAGTAAGGCTTAACCCTTTAACCGCGGGCATTGTTTTGCCCTGACTGTCCTCTCCCGCGGGGGTTTCGACCAAAATGTAAACAAACTTTAAACCTTTATAACTCTGCACAGAATAAATCTAGAGCGAAAAATAAGGTACCATTAGAAAGTACTAACCTTCGGCTTTGCATTGATGTAGGTTTCATGATTTCGTTGCCTATCACTGGATGGGCAGTGCCATTAGAAGTGAGCGATCTAAAATCACTATTTTTCGCTCACACACCATTACCTTCGCTCATACACCGTTACCAAATGCCAACCTCATTCTGATAATAATACTATAAACATATATGAACACTGCACATACGATAAACACCCACTCTGTGTTCACTGAGGCAGGTAAAAGGCACTGTAATAACCCGCACTTCACTGCCACATCAGCGGTGTTGTAATCACTATTTTTCGCTCACACACCATTACCAAATGCCAACCTCATTCTGATAATAATACTATAAACATATATGAACACTGCACATACGATAAACACTCACTCTGTGTTCACTGAGGCAGGTAAAAGGCATTGTAATTGCCTGCACTTCACTTCCACATCAGCAGTGTTGTCACTCACACAGCTGGACAGATACTGATGCGTGTTTGGTCCGGGGTGGGGTGAGGGACCCAGGGGGGGGGAGGAGGGAGGTGGGGGTCGGCTGGAGTGAAAGAACTTAATAGCTACTCTCCCTTGAAACAATTGGCGCACGGAAAAAACATGGGGTATTCAAAATATTCACAAACATTCGAGAATGACACCCGCGGTTTGGTTCAGTTTTTGCAATGTCATTCTGGAATGACACCCGCTGTTAAAGGATTAATATAAGTCATTTTTTCCCATCTTCAGTAAAATTTCGGGAACTTTTGGGTAGCACCCTGTAGCACATTTATCGACAAAATCCACCATATTTTATCCTATCTAATTAATGTTTTGTATATAGATTGGCATTTATGGTCGTATGTTTAGACAAAAATTGTAGCATTCCACAATTTTCGGAACGACACTTTACACAAGTGAATTACACAATTTATTGGTATGCTTAGTCCAGTTGTGGCATAGGATGAGATTGGTAAGTGTGACAGTACAAAAACACTTTTTTTTTTTTTCTTTTGCATATCGCTATGCTATTTGTATCTGACAACGAATGTGAAGAACCTTCTTTTGCTGCATTTTTCCGAAGTATTTATTGCACTGAATGCTTGCACAATGTGACATCCCAGAAATGTGAATTTCACAGTTTACTTTAACATATCATTTAGTGTCAAGTGCGACTCATGGCCTCAATTTTTTTTTTTTTTTTTTTTTTTTTTAGCATATTACTGTTAGATACATCAGACCTCCATTTGGTTCTGTATTCTCGTCAGTGTAGAAGGCTCCCCTGAATTTTTTGCATGTCAGTTAAAATTCCATGCCAAACCTTATTAACTGCTTGTTTATCAGTGACTTTTTAGTACTGTCCTACCTCCCATCAATAACATGGAAGAAAATATGAACGTGCCAGTGCAGAAATTAACATGTCATGGAAATGCGCTACGAAGCCTCTTATAGCCGCGAAAAGATGGCCCCTGTGGCCAGTGGGATGATCCTAGGATAACCTGGGTAAGACTCTGACACCTCAGATATACAGCCGTTTCTCGAAGGCCTAGCAGAGTTCATGGCACTTCTTAGTGATGCAAAGTTCATAATTACTCATTAACAATTATCTCGGCCAACAAAGTAGGACGGAAGTTATGTGTTCACCTGTCAGTCTGTTTCTCTGTGTACAAGATGTCCAAGAAATTGTTTTCGGATTTCAGTGGAATGTGATGAATTTATGGGCTAGTAGGTAGAATTTTTTAGAGTTTGTTGTGGATGACAATCCGTATGCAGAGTTAAATCATAGATGTTATTGGCGTAGGAGGAGGTATCCGCTCCATGACTTTGTGTAACAGGGCAGGTTGAGACCATAAAATTAATTAACAGCAGCAGACCGTAAAAATACTCGTCTGGTAGGGACAGTAAATCATATATATTATTGACGTTGCCCAAGTTATGCGCTCTTTGATGCTTTCTAGCTTTTGCTTTGCTATACATTATCTGTATCTAATATACCCATTTTTCACGGGACGCTTTGAATCAGCTTAGACTGATCAAAGCTGCTGAACCTCGCTAGATGCCCCAAGAATGGTCCAACACTGGTATCGTTCTGAATCCTGTCACTATTGACGGGAGGATTGAGTGGATGTAATCATGGACAAATCAGATGACTTGCTTAACAGACGATATGGGAGGCAATTACTTAAATTAGCTAATCACCATACAACACTCTTTTTAAAGTGCAATTGCTTCTACTGTAATTCCTATAACGTAAGAAAAAACATCAACAGTTAGTTGGCTTTAATATTCCTGATAATGGGTTTCTTACAATGTCATACAGTGAAGTAAATGTTTAGCTTAAGCTGTTCCGAAAATGGAAGTGTAATTACCTTCACCCTAGGTTACTGTACTCATGCCTGAGAGAGTGTCAGTGGAAGATATTTTCTTCTATTTACCTTACCTTATAATAGTCCATGGACATTCACATTCACTGCATACCTCATTAGACATAGCTACGTCTTTACGACAGGCATAAATAAATTATTGCTTTTTAGTTTAGGCCTAACTGATTGCTAATTTACATTTTCATATGTTTTATCCTATAATTGTATTTGTAATATCATTACGTCCTTGGCATTTGCCCTTTCGGTTGCTTTTCCTCAGCAATGGAAAACTGTAGGCTGTCCTTGTTACCCATTGTTACTGAGCAGTGTTATTCACGAGGAGAAATCGAGACTGGTCACCCCCAGCTGTTCCCAGCATTGGATGTCGACTAGTCGCATATGTCGCTTTGTCTCGCCAGAACTACCATTGGAACGGTTCCTGCCAGTCTTCATGCATCATCGTTAAAAAAAAAAAAAAAAAAAAAAATCTACATCGGTAACAATGTAGAGGTTGTTACGTGTATCAGGCGAATAAACACATTACGACAGCTTACAAGAAGAAATTAAGGACTGTAACCCTGTTTCTATCCCACTGAAAATGCCCGGCTTAAATAAAATATTGGCACCACCCTTACTGTTTTTGCTAATGTAATACTGATGTTCCCCCTAAGGAGACGAGGAGACAGCGGCCATGCAGCATCCGAGCAGCAGCCTGAGCCTCCACCCAGCCACACCTACTGTGCTCATCCTCCCGGCAATACTGCTGTGCCAGTGTGTCCTGTCCTGAACCACACCATTTAGTCAGTCCACAGCAGAGGTGCTGCAGAAATGCAGCAGTGTGGAGCACAGTATGTCACCGACATGGAGTTTTATCTGTTACCCAAGTAGACTGCAACCACCCATTTGCAGCTGCTTTTTAATGAGCCATAGTTTCTTTATTTCGTTTCGTTTCTTCTCTCTCTCTCTCTCTTTGTAAGTGATCTACTCTGAGCATAGAACAAACATCCTATTCCAGAAGCCAAGCATGCCTTTTAACTGTCATACACCTTTACATCCAACCATTTTGGAACTAATACTCATCGTCCGTATTAAATACATTCGAGGCTGTCTATTTAGGAATATAGTAATGAAATGTATTGCAGGAAGATCAAGAAAATATTTTAAAATATTTTCAATCTACCTAACCGTCCCATGTCCCAGCCTGAGATCGGACCACTGAGCTCCATAGTATTGAGATTTGAGAGGCTTTGTCATGGGTAGCGCCGTGTAATTTATGTGCCCTCCGCCAGGGGCCCAAGGCGTTGCTGATGAGATTTATGCACTACACCTGACGCCCGGGCCTTTTGAAATTAGCCAATGAATTCAGACATTATAGTGCCACTGTCCACTGCGCAGCTAAAATATACTGCCATGGACCACTGCTCAGCCCATGTAAGTAACAGTGAAACAGAAACAGCAAGCTAGTATTCCGGTAGATGTCACCACCACTGGGACAAAGACATCCCCGCGCTGTTTAAAAAGCATATTTTTCTTTGTTAAATATCTGCACTGTTGTGTGAAACAGTGAATCATAGTAATGTTATATACCGTAATATAAATAATACAAATAGAATACGTATATATAACATGGCGTGAATTGTTTATATTTATCATAAACGGAAATTAAGATATCATTGATGGTATGTGATGTCAACCCGCCATTTCAGTGTCCTATATTATTTAATTTCTGCTACATTTAGTGCAAGTTAGGTTCTTAATAGTTTGTTCAGACTGTAAATTACGCCTAGTGGGTATCTTGACTCATTCAGGCTCTATGTGGGCAGAAATTTACTGTAATGTTGAGTAAATACTGAGACTCAACATTTTACGTGTTCTATTTGTATTATTTATATTACAGTATATGACATTACCATGATTCACAGTTTCACACAACAGTGTAGATATTTAACAAAGAAAAATAGGCCTTTTAAACAGCGCGGCGACTGTGTTGGTCCCAGTGGTGGTGACATCTACAAGAATACTAGTTTCAGAAGCACCCCATTGCATTACCATAGTGGAGGCGACGAGAGCGGGTGTTTCAATGTGGCAATCAAAGTCACACGCTTGTTGCGGAGATAGCCCCTCCATACTAGTATAGCGCTCAGTGGGTCGGACTCACTTTAATTCAGTCAGGCAACAACTTCTCTAACCACTTGATCAAATCCTCGTTCACTCATATAGGTAATAACTGGGACCTGTTTCTCCTAAGCTGAATACAATCATGCGAGCGTCACAGGAACAACGCTATAAAGAATCTATCGTACCGTAAGTGTTAAGATGAATTGTTTATCATTCAATTCTTTTTCATTCAGGGTATCAGTTTTATTTTTGCATGCACCTGACAGTTTGATACATCTTAGGAAGGGTCTGATAAAGAATTTCATTAAAACTTTGTGAACTCTTCACATAGCTATAACTAGTTTTACAAAGACAACATAATATCTGGGTTTAATAAAACGTGAGCGTGCTCAAAGGGTTACCGGCCGTATGCTTAAATACAAATAGAGTGGCCCTACATTGGTTCCTACTTTACTCACCAAGGAAGGCACAAGCAAGCCCCATTTCTCACATGGTATGCTAAGAGAACATTAGGGGAAAGGGGACGGTAGGTAGCCCAGCGTGACTATTCTTACCTGCTTGAGCAACAATTGGTTTGTCGCCAGCGCTCCAGTGGGAGCCGCCGTGTCTTTTCTGTGTTAAGATAATGTCCGACTACAACAAAACTAGACGATATCCCGTCATTTTTTTCTTTATATTACCACATGCTTGTAGTGATACTTTATATACCTTTCCAACAACAAACTTTTCAATAAATACTTATGTTGTAAACATAGCAGCAAGCGCTGAATTACGAATTAGTTCATCCTTAAGGAGAAGTACAGTAGGACCACTTCTTAATTTAAAAAAAAAAAGTATCTACCTATTAACTGGTTCAGTGACTTAATACCGGTGTACAAAAGTGCTCTGTCCAGTATGAAGAGGATCCATCAATAAACAAGGAAAATGTGATTACTTTTCATGCAGGATAAGTTAGGTTATGTTAGGATTCGTTTGGTTAGGTTAGCATAGAATAGGTTATTTTAGTATAAATAAGACAGGGTTAAGTTACGAAAATTTAGGTTACGTTTGAGTAAATGGGCACGATAAGGGTAATTTTGCTCAAAAGTGGCGTTCTAAGACGGCGTCCGTCTGTTTTCGCACTCAGGTTGGGGAAAGTTTGGTTAGGTTAACATAAAATTGGTTAGGTTAGCCTAAAATAGGTTAGGTAAGGTTAGGATAAGTAAGATATAGGATACAAAAACCCACACTGGCAGACGAAAAAAGATGTATTCCAAACAGTTTCGGCGAGAGCTGTCGCCCTCTTCAGTGGATCTACAGACGAAGTGTGGTACATACAAATGCTGAGAAGCAGCTTATATGCAAGGTGAGGACACGTTTTCCCAACCACACCTGATGTGGGTTGTTACGAAAATTTAGGTCAGATTTGGAGAAACTGGCACTGATACGGGAAATTTTGCTGAAAAGTGGCGTTCTAAGTTGACGTTTGTCTTCACACACCGTAAGATAGTGTCCGTCTGTACGGAACACTGAGCTGTATAGTATGGAGAGGCTATCTCCGCTGTGGGCGTGTGATTTTGGCCGCCATATTGAAACACAAGCACTCAAATTCAAATTCAAATACTTTTTTTTTTTTCCACTAAGCATTGATTATTAATAAAGATACACTCTTCGATTTTAATCCAAAAACATACAGTATATGGATTATGATTTTTTTTTTTTTCTGCCTGGTTCAACAAATTATATCGGGTTCATTTAGCCAATGAGTACAAAACAACGCCATAGGTTGCTGCAGTGCAAAACTTACCTTTTGTAGCACTATCTGTGTCATGAAACCTAATGTCCAGATTGATAAAGGCCGGAAGTAAAATGGAAATATCTACAAGTGAGTGTGAACAGAAGAGAAGAGGACATGGAGAGAAAGACTGGAGATTAATGGGCCCGTTTTAGTGGCCTCATTCATGCAGGGATACCGGGGAAGAAGCTTCCCGCCCCACCCCGGGGGGCAATAATCTTATAGAATTAGCAACAAGATATATTTCTTACTTGTGAAATGTAATGTCATCTCTCTCTGATGAATTACTGTATCCATTTTTGCATCCAGAAGCTGCACAGCTGACCATGGCACTATATGTTACGGAATCATCGGCTGCTTTCAAAAACCCAACGAACACCTCAGTTCAAAAACCGTGGGGATCAGGCGAGGTGTAACATGGCTGCCACAACATCAGCGCCGCCCTGGCGGCGGCTTTATACTGTAAATTACGCTGTGTTAGTCATGAGAAAGGCTCTCCATGTTATAGAGCTCAGTGGTACACAAGCACTGCATTTTAAAATACTTTTTACAACTTTTCAAAGAAAGAAAAGTGCATTAAAACTTGAAAACGCAAACGGAAAATGCCCTGAAGACCTCCATGAAGTGCTGAGGTATGAAAGAGAGAGAGAGAGAGAGAGAGAGAGAGAAATTGGTCCTGTGTCTTCTTAAGGATTATCAAGAATTATAAATAGGATGCTGCTGGTAAATATTTAAAATTGGTGTTAGAAAAAAAAAATAGTTTGCAGTGACAGACCAAAATGCAAAGATGATCTGATGCTGCCACGACGCTTCCTAGTTTGGCCTATGTGCTGAGGATAGTAAATTTCTCGTTACATATGAGCTATTAACGTATATAATTACCTGTGGCTCTGACTGAATGTCCTATATTCAGTTAAATCACATGGGTAGTGTATAAATGTGGTTTAAACATGTCAAATTGAGAATCTCTCCTACAGTACTGCTAGGTCCTCTTTAAAAAGAAAAAAAATGACAGTGCATGTCACCTCTAGCGCAGATTAAGGCGCGAGGTTACCCTTGACTCATTACTCCGCCAAGTACAGCCTGCGGATTTTAACAGTATAGATCCACTATATCATTGCACTGCGTTTTTAGCATGCAAACGTATTATCACATAAACTGTTTACATTATTCTGCATGTATAGGGCTCATAAATATATTTGAGTATAAGGTTTGCGAAAACCATAGCATCTCCCCCTTAAAAAATTTCGGAACAACCTCTACGAACTTGAGGGAAGTCTTTCCCTACTTAAACTTTTAGCATACTATTTTAACATTAGGCCCTTAGGAAAGGCCCTACATTAGCTTTAAGCATACGGCTTTAAGTCGTATGATGATAATTAATTAATTTAATTTTAAATCTATCTGCCTTTATATTTATATTTTACATCTTAATAATTACTTCTATTGAATGAGTAAAACAAACGTTACCAGCCATTTTTTTAACTTTGACTTTTTTTATTCTTGATATCCAATGGCTGTTTCAGGAAACTTGGGAATGATTATTGTCATTAAAGGGATATCTGCAGAAGCAATGTTACGTGCATTATAGTTCGTTTTTATGAAGCCGACTGTGTTCATAATTGACACAATCCATTTACAGCATCAAGCCGTTCACCTACGTGCACACTTTATCGCCACTTGGGCACAAATACCCAACGTCCCAACAGACAAAAAATTAGGGCTGTTTCATTCGACTGGTATGATAGTATTAGCCCCGCAAACGAGTCTGTATAAAAAGTGGGTCGTATCAAAGATGCAATATGACGTGACTGCTTTAACCCCTAAACCGCAGGCTTGTTTTGCTTTGACTTGCGTGTCCCGAGGGCTTATTCGCGCTCTGACAGACTCTAAAAATATTTGCCAAAAATCAGCTATTAGTCTTAGAATATTAAAATTACATATGCTTATGGCACATACCTTCAGCTTTCTCCTTGGATGTTTGTTGAGCCTTCATCGAGTACCGTAGGACTTGTGGAGACCTCTGAAGTTGGGTAACGAAGTCTCCACTTAACACTTCCCGACAACCCGTAATATGATTACCACAGCCTAATATTATCTCTAGAAACACTAATTTATGATTCTCAAATAGTTTGGAATCCATACTCAAAAAAAAAAAAAAACACTGTGAAAGCTATGAAAATTACCAGTGCGTATGACCTTCCCACTTGTGATCGTTCGCCGCTGGTGTTCTGTCATTTATTATTCATAAAAACACTCACACTTTATATTTCTATTACTATATAACACTTATATATATCTACAGTCTTTATCCATAAGTTTCCTTCAGTAATAGTAGTTTATTGTCACTGTAGGCATTCAATTTCTCTTTCAGGAAAATACGTAGCATTCACTTTCTCGTCCCATATACTAGCGTTGAGAGTGAATCTGTCACTTTCACTTTCATAACTCATAGTATTCATACATGCTAGAGTGAAACTTTCAATTCCATTACTCCTAGTATATATACTCGTATTCTTATATTACTACTCATTTATATTTCTTACATTCTCTATTTTATTTACATTATTTACATTTCTATTTTATTTACACTGTGTTCTGCACTGTCACTTGCAGTAACTTATAAAATTGTTTTCCACTGTTCACTTATATTTACATTCATTGCTTTCACTTGCTGTTTACACATTATTTACATTTCCACTTGGACTGTTTTACTCACCAGAAAGATCGTAGTCACTGTCTATCATTTTCATTGACAAATTAGCCAGTTCACTTTCCACAGCAATCACAGGGCCCTTTGCATGGGGCTAAAAAGCGGCGGAATTGGACTGGCGCGAATCCGACGTGCTTTCACCTTGAAAGACGACAGTAAACTGAATACAGTGTGGTGGCCTGCCTAGGGGGAGTGCAATGCTGCCAATGTCAGCCTGGCGACAACTGCTAATGTATACGTTATGAAATGATTAGCAGGAAATCTAGACAATATGTAATAAATTAGGTAGTTCCAGGTGAATGTAAATATCACTTAGGCTTCTCCCTTCCTTTCTTATATATATTTTTATTACAAGAATAGATTATACGGCATATTGCAAGGGGGAATAAACAGCAAAAATTAGCGAACGAGTGCACGTGAGGTGTTGTCAGGTGATAATTAGCCAATTCCAGGTGTATGGCACTATCACTTACTTTATTCCTACCTGGGGGTAGGATTTTTTTTTTCAAGAATACTCCACCAGTATCCCTGCTTGTCGTAAAAGGCGACTAAAAGGGTTGGCTGAGGGTTAGTGCCCCTCACCGGAAAACAACTAACTAAAAAAAACAAACAATAAGCCCCGGACAAAGACTGACCAAATGATGACGACCAAGGACCGGACAAAGGACATGGTTATCGGAACATGGAATGTAAGGAGAGCGAATGATGAGGTGAAAGAGAGAGAGATTGTCCAGGTGCTTGAGGTTGCGAAAGTGGATGTATGTGGAATAACTGAAACAAAATGGAGAGGAGAAAGTGTGAGAGAATGGGAGTATGGATGGGGTATATGTGCAGGAGTAGGTGAGAATGAGAGGGCAAAGGAAGGAGTATGTATAGTTGTGAGTAAAAGATGGAAGAGGAGCATAAGATAGAATGGATCAGTTGGGTCAAGGATTGTGTGGGTAAAGTTGAAAGTTGGAATACAAATGTGGGCGATTGTGTGTGTGTATGCGCCAACGCAAGATCGTGCTAGAAGAGTGAGAGAAGAGTTCTGGACAAATGTAGAAGTGTGCATGAAAAAATTTGGAAGGAATGAGAGAGTGTTTTTGATTGGTGATATGAATGGTAAAGTTGGGAATGTGAAGGTGGATGGAATAGTTGGTGAGTGGGGTGTGCCTGCTGAGATAGATGAGAATGGGAGTGCGTTAGTGGACATTTGTGCTGGGAGGGGGTTGGTAATAGCCAATACCCTATTCAGGCATAAAATGATCCACAGGTATACATGGCGAGTGATGAGAAGGGTGGGTGGTGAACTGAATGAAAGGAAGGCAATGATTGATTATGTGTGTGTGGATGAAAGGATGCGAAGATATGGATGCAAGAGTTTATAGAGGTTGGGGGAGTGAACTTTCTGACCACTACTTGGTGGTGGCTAGAATTAGAATTCAAGTAAGATGGAGGAATAGAAGAAGGGAAAGACGAGAGGAAGGAGTAGTTGCAAGGAGAGTGGAAAGGTTACAAGAGGATGAGAAAAAGGCAGAGTATAAGAGAGAAGTGGAGGAACGATTGGGCAAATATGAATTGGAGCGGACGGGAGATGTGGGAGGTGTGTGTAGGATATTTACAGAAGAAATGTGTGCAGCATGTGATGTGGTGTGTGGAAGGAAGAGAAGACGGAGGGGGGTGCAAGGAACAGTATGGTGGACTGAAGAGGTGAAACAGGCTGTGGCACAAAAGAAGAAAGCATACAATGAATGGATGAGAAATAGGGGCGCGGAAGAAGTTGAGAGGTGGAAGAGAGAGTTATATGTAGAAAGAAAGAGAGAGGTGAAAAGATTAGTAAGAGAGAGTAAAAAGAGAGTGGATGAGGAATTTGGAAGGAATTTGAGTGTAAAGTGGAGGGACTGTAAGAAAATGTTCTGGAAAGAGGTGAAAAGAGTAAGAGAGGGTGGAAGTGAAGTTAGCAGGGGAGTGAAAGATAAAAATGGTAGATTACTAGTGGAGAAGGGAGAAAAAGTGAGCAGATGGAGAGAACACTTTAAGGAATTGTTGAACGTAGAGGATGGAAGTAATGCGAGTATAAGTGGCTGGGGAATGGCTGGGAGAAGGAGGGAGGTGAGAAGACAGAAAGAAATCAGTAGGATAGAAGTTGTGGAAGCAATGAAGAAAGTTAAATCAGGGAAAGACCCAGGAATTGATGGAGTGTGTGGTGAAATGCTGAAGCATGGGGGAGAGATAGTAGTAGAATGGACGGGGAAGATGTGCAGATTGGCCTGGGAGGAAGGTAGAGTCCCGGAGGATTGGAAGTCAGGTATAATTATTCCCTTGTACAAAGGAAAAGGGGAAAAAGAAGTGTGTAGTAATCATAGGGGCATTTGTCTTCTTAGTATAATAGGAAAAGTGTATGGTAGGATACTTAATGACAGAGTTAGAGAAAGAACAGAGAAATTAGTTGGAGAAGAACAGGGAGGCTTTAGGAAGGGAAGAGGTTGTGTAGATCAGATATTCATTCTTAGATCTTTAGTGGAAAAGTTTCTAGAGAAGGGAAAGAAGTTGTATGTGGCTTTCATGGATTTGGAGAAAGCATATGACAGGGTGGATAGACAAGGATTGTGGAAAGTGTTAAGAATATATGGAGTAGATGGGAAGTTGTTGAATGCTGTGAAGAGTATGTACGATGGTGCGAAGGCTGCAGTGCGTGTGGATGGTGAACTAAGTGAATTTTTCTCTTTGAAAGTTGGTTTGAAACAGGGATGTGTCATGTCTCCATGGTTCTTCAATCTGTACATGGATGGGGTAATAAAAGAGGTACAAGGTAGGGTAGTGGATGTTGGAGTGGCCCTGGTGAGAGAGGATAGTGTTTGGAAACTTCTTGTACTGTTGTTTGCAGATGATACTGTGTTTTTGAGTGAAGACGAAGGGGAGCTGCAAGGCTTGGTGGATGAGTTTGGGAGAGTGTGTAAGAAACGGAATCTAAAGATGGTGAGGAATTGGAAAATGTGAGTACGTTTAAGTATTTGGGTAGTGTGATGAGTAAGAATGGAGGTTTGGAGGGTGAAGTGCTTGAAAGGGTACAGCAGGGAAGAAAGGTTGCCGGTTCTTTGAAAGCAGTGATAAGAAACAGGGAAGTGAGCATGGAAGTGAAAAAGTTACTGCATGACAGTATTGTGATACCAGCTCTAACGTACGGAAGTGAAGCTTGGACGTTGTTGGAAGGACACAAGTCAAGAGTGAGAGCAGTGGAAATGAGTTATTTAAGAGGAGCCTGTGGAGTCACATGGAGAGACAGGCGGACGAATGAGGATATAAAGGAGCGTTATGGTGTTGATGTGGATGTGATAGGAAGCGTTATGAGGAACACACGGAGGTGGTTTGGCCATGTGGAGAGGATGGAGGGTGAAAGACTGACGAAGAGAGTGTATGTGAGTGAGGTGGAGGGGGGAAGAGGGAGGGGGAGGCCGAGGATGAGATGGAGGGATGGGGTGGAGAGGTATATGAGAGAGGGGGGTGTGAGTTGGGAGCAGGGCAGTGAAATGGCGGGGGACAGGGCGACTTGGAGGCGATTTGTTTGTGGCCACCCCAAACGGGATTGAGGCGTCTGGCAATAGATAGATAGATATTTGGTATAAGAATAGGGCATAGGGCTTATTTCAATGGATGAAATCAGTGGAAAATTCCAGGGAAGATTTACTTAGCGCAGCACGGCCAGGCATGCGAAAGGAGAGGGTAATGGAGGGGAGGTAGGGAGGGGAGTCAAGAATGGGGAAAAATGGCTAAATTGTCAACAATGGATGTGTGTTCAGATGAGATTAGGAGTGATGACTAGTGTTGGACATTGGCAGTACTGATAGATGATACAGGCCACCACTTGAAAGCCCGGGCAAATTCAAAATAATACAGAATCACAAAAGTGATGCCCCGCGGTATGATCCCTTGCTCCCAAGCGTCACGAAAGTGACGCCCTGCGGTTAAGGGGTTAAAGAAATTTTAATCTGAACGTTCTATACCACAGCAACGTGGAATCAATCTCAGGTCCATCCGATCGGTGGTTTATTGCACTGCCATATGACCTCCACCTCTGTCTTTATCGTGATATCAAAACAGTGCTTGTAGTAATTAACCACTTCACTAAAGAGACGTCATTTTGAATTTGCCCCAGCTATGTTTCACACGATGTCATCCATCGTACACAATGTTTCGAGCTGGGACTGCTGCTGCTGTTGTTGTTGTTGTTTAATCCTGGTTTGTCTGACTGACCAGACTCGACAACCATAACTGACTCTGTAGGGCCGTCTAACAGGTAAAGTGCAGTACATACATGTTGGTTAAATATATCTGTTAACTATTAACACAGGATAAAAAATACCATTTACACCACCACACCATAATGGACCCTTACAGTCACCAGACACGCCAGGTGTAAGGTGGGTCAGTTTAGCAGGTTTGTCTTCATTATATGAGGGTTATTGGTACTCCCGGCCTCCTATGACTCAGTGAAGGCTGATAAATTTGTCCCGAGTACGCCCAAATAGAATATATGTTTCCACCATGACAAAGCTACCTGATATCATCATCGGTTTTTGTTATCTACTTATGCATCAGTGCTCATAGTATTAATACAGTAAATCCGATGGTACATTCGATTAGATTTTGGTTCTTGCCGTCTCCAAACAACTGTACTCAAGGTAGGGACTGTGGTAGTGAATTAAGGCTAAGTCTGTTCACTCAGGTAGATGTCACTTTAATGATGTGAAAAATCGTCTAAAGAGAGCATGAATAACGAGATAAGTAGGTATTATTAGCCACGTTTAAATCTATTCACGCACAATTAGTTAAATAAAACTGGACATAGTACTGAACACTGTTTTCAGACATATGCTGAACAGTTGATTTGCTCTGCGACTGGTGCCTGGATGGAGATAGCGAGGAGGTGGTTTAGGCCAGTGAACACGACATTGATCCTGGCAGGCACAACCCCCAAGATGGACGATTGGAAGATTGAAAATGATGAGGAGAGAGCAGAGAATGTTGTAAGTATTTATTATATGTAGAGTGTGAAACGTTTACACTGGTGATTATATATATATATACCGGTATATATCCATGCATTGAATCAGTAAGTTTCAGGAGATTATTCTTGAGTGCTTGGTATCCATCATTGACACTTCTGTCAACAACTCCCTGTTCACCACCAAATTACTCATCTCGCTATAGAAGACATCCCTTGCTGCTTGGTTTTTCAACGTCCATATTTTCCTTTAAGTGCACTGGTCCTCTTCTTCACCACAAACTCTTGAAGCACCATGTTACATATCAGTAATTAGTGCTGCTACTCACTTCGCCTTTTTAACTTTAACATCCTTCTCCAATCTTCTATCAGCCCTCTTGATCAGGAAATAGTCTCTCTGCCTACTATTTCTTCCAGACTCGTATGTTATCAACCCAGAGTAGAGCATGAGTCAGAGAAAAGTGTTTCGGAGAGGATGCTGGCCTACTCCTCAGGTTAGTGTCACACTGAAAAGGTCACCAAAGGGGGGTGGTCAGGATATTCTTATGGCTAGCGAAACAGGAGCTGCAGCACTCCCTATCACCAGCACTGCCATCCCCCTTGGGAGTACCACAGCTCCTTGTGCTACAGCTCCTTGTGTGTGTGTGTGTGTATACAGTATATATATATATATATATATATATATATATATATATATATATATATATATATATATCTATATATATATATATATATATATATATATATATATGTGTGTGTGTGTGTGTGTGTGTGTGTGTGTGTAAATATAAATATATGCCTAGATAATGAGAGAGAGAGAGAGAGAGAGAGAGAGAGAGAGAGAGAGAGAGAGAGACTTCTTCTTTTTCCAAGATTATTATCCTTGCCAACGAAGTTGGAGGAGGTTATGTATTCACCCATGTTTGTCTCTTTGTTTGTCCACAACTTACTTCCAAAAGTTCTCAATGAATTTCAGATAAACTTTGTGGACAGGTGGGCCATGGGCCAAGAAAGAATTGATTAAATCTGTAGGATTATCCAGATCCTATGTATTCCACACAATATCTCCACAGATCCGGAACTGGATACTTTTTAATGGCAATGGCATTGGCAGAGGTATGTGCTCTCTAAGTGCTTTCTAGTTGTACTGTATACACATAACAGTATGGGGTTTACCCATAACTTACTCTTGCTTCTTGCATTAAAGATAATCATAATATTGTTGCATTTGTCTCCTAATAGGCTTCCAGCAACAAGTATTTACCTGGCTTCACTGCTTACACGGGAGATCAGTTCACCGGCACCAAACCCTGAGGCTTACAGTATGAAGAAACCTGCAGATTATATCAGGAATTAATTTAAATTATACTTTTATGTGTATAGAGAGGGAGAACAAAAGTTTTTACAACAAAGAGTAGCGCAAGTGTAGCCACATTCCTTAAGATAAATGTTTGTTAGAAGGAATGAAGGTTTACTTTTAATTAAAACAATTTTGTGGCTTCTCAGATATATATACTTGGTAAATATTTCAAAATTGCTAAGTACCAGTGATGTAATTATCACTGATTTGTTATTAAAAAAAGAAATCTAACTTGGCTTTTCTAACTGAGAGCTTTCCAAATCTAAGAGAAATTGTTTTGGGGGAATCTATGTTTTGTGAGATATAACTTTTTGAACAAAAGCATAATAAATGTAGTTCTCTGATATACAGTGTGTTTGTTTCCAGTACAACAGGCATAAACAAATAGCAGATGTTTCGGACAAATATAAGTAATCTGAGTTTAATTCACTGAGCCAAGGGATGTCTCGTGTTCTGACCACCTTCAAGTTATTTAGCTAATGTTACGTTGTTTAAGCCACAGCATTAGCCACCCTTCGTATGTTAAATTTGATCGTCTCGTGATATCAAGAATATACTGAACGAGACATCACCTTCATTCAAGGTGTCCGGTACTCGGTAATAATAATCTATCTATCTATCTATCTATTGCCAGACGCCTCAATCCCGTTTGGGGTGGCCACAAACAAATCGCCTCCAAGTCGCCCTGTCCCCCGCCATTTCACTGCCCTGCTCCCAACTCACACCCCCCTCTCTCATATACCTCTCCACCCCATCCCTCCATCTCATCCTCGGCCTCCCCCTCCCTCTTCCCCCCTCCACCTCACTCACATACACTCTCTTCGTCAGTCTTTCACCCTCCATCCTCTCCACATGGCCAAACCACCTCAGTGTGTTCCTCATAACGCTTCCTATCACATCCACATCCACACCACAACGTTCCTTTATATCCTCATTCGTCAGCCTGTCTCTCCACGTGACTCCACAGGCTCCTCTTAAATAACTCATTTCCACTGCTCTCACTCTTGACTTGTGTCCTTCCAACAATGTCCAAGCTTCACTTCCGTACGTTAGAGTTGGTATCACAATACTGTCATGTAGTAACTTTTTCACTTCCATGCTCACTTCCCTGTTTCTTATCACTGCTTTCAAAGAACCAGCAACCTTTCTTCCCTGCTGTACCCTTTCAAGCACTTCACCCTCCAAACCTCCATCCTTACTCATCACACTACCCAAATACTTAAACGTACTCACATTTTCCAATTCCTCACCATCTAACCTCGCTGTTCATTCACTAACTTCACCTCTCTCAAAGACCATCACTTTACTCTTCCCTACATTCACCTTTAGGTTCCGTTTCTTACACACTCTCTCAAACTCATCCACCAAGCCTTGCAGCTCCCCTTCGTCTTCACTCAACAACACAGCATCATCTGCAAACAACAGTACAAGGAGTTTCCAAACACTATCCTCTCTCACCAGGGCCACTCCAACATCCACTACCCTACCTTGTACCTCTTTTATTACCCCATCCATGTACAGATTGAAGAACCATGGAGACATGACACATCCCTGTTTCAAGCCAACTTTCAAAGAGAAAAATTCACTTAGTTCACCATCCACACGCACTGCAGCCTTCGCACCATCGTACATACTCTTCACAGCATTCAACAACTTCACATCTACTCCATATATTCTTAACACTTTCCACAATCCTTGTCTATCCACCCTGTCATATGCTTTCTCCAAATCCATTAAAGCCGCATACAACTTCTTTCCCTTCTCTAGAAACTTTTCCACTAAAGATCTAAGAATGAATATCTGATCTACACAACCTCTTCCCTTCCTAAAGCCTCCCTGTTCTTCTCCAACTAATTTCTCTGTTCTTTCTCTAACTCTGTCATTAAGTATCCTACCATACACTTTTCCTATTATACTAAGAAGACAAATGCCCCTATGATTACCACACACTTCTTTTTCCCCTTTTCCTTTGTACAAGGGAATAATTATACCTGACTTCCAATCCTCCGGGACTCTACTTTCCTCCCAGGCCAATCTGCACATCTTCCACATCCATTCTACTACTATCTCTCCCCCATGCTTCAGCATTTCACCACACACTCCATCAATTCCTGGGTCTTTCCCCGATTTAACTTTCTTCATTGCTTCCACAACTTCTATCCTACTGATTTCTTCCTGTCTTCTCACCTCCCTCCTTCTCCCAGCCATTCCCCAGCCACTTATACTCGCATTACTTCCATCCTCTACGTTCAACAATTCCTTAAAGTGTTCTCTCCATCTGCTCACTTTTTCTCCCTTCTCCACTAGTAATCTACCATTTTTATCTTTCACTCCCCTGCTAACTTCACTTCCACCCTGTCTTACTCTTTTCACTTCTCTCCAGAACATTTTCTTACAGTCCCTCCACTTTACACTCAAATTCCTTCCATATTCCTCATCCACTCTCTTCTTACTCTCTCTTACTAATCTTTTCACCTCTCTCTTTCTTTCTACACATAACTCTCTCTTCCGCCTCTCAACTTCTTCCACGCCCCTATTTCTCACCCATTCATTGTATGGTGTCTTCTTTTGTGCCACAGCCTGTTTCACCTCTTCAGTCCACCACGCTGTTCCTTGCACCCCCCTCCGTCTTCTCTTCCTTCCACACACCACATCACATGCTGCACATATTTCTTCTGTAAATATCTTACACACACCTTCCACGTCTCCCATCTGCTCCAATTCATATTTGCCCAATCGTTCCTCCACTTCTCTCTTATACTCTGCCTTTTTCTCATTCTCTTGTAACCTTTCCACTCTCCTTGCAACTACTCCTTCCTCTCGTCTTTCCCTTCTTCTATTACTCCATCTCACTTGCATCCTAATTCTGGCCACCACCAAGTAGTGGTCAGAAAGTCCACTCCCCCAACCTCTATACACTCTTGCATCCTTTACACATCTTCGTATCCTTTCATCCACGCACACATAATCAATCATTGCCTTCCTTTCATTCAGTTCACCAACCACCTTTCTCATCACTCGCCATGTATACCTGTGGATCATTTTATGCCTGAAGAGGGTATTGGCTATCACCAACCCCCTCCCAGCACAAATGTCCACTAACGCACTCCCATTCTCATCTATCTCAGCAGGCACACCCCACTCACCAACTATTCCATCCACCTTCACATTACCAACTTTACCATTCATATCACCAATCAAAAACACTCTCTCATTCCTTCCAAACTTTTCCATGCACACTTCCACATTTGTCCAGAACTCTTCTCTCACTTTTCTAGCACGATCTTGCTTTGGCACATACACACACACAATCGCCCACATTTGTATTCCAACTTTGAACTTTACCCACACAATACTGACCCAACTGATCCATACTGTCTTATGCTCTTCTTCCATCTTTTACTCACAACTATACACACTCCTTCCTTTGCCCTCTCATTCTCATCTACTCCTGCACATATACCCCATCCATACTCCCATTCTCTCACACTTTCTCCTCTCCATTTTGTTTCAGTTATTCCACATACATCCACTTTCGCACCCTCAAGCACCTGGACAATCTCTCTCTCTTTCATAATAATAATAATAATAATAATAATAATAATAATATATGCCATAGAGGGCAGTAATGATTTTGATAATATGAATGACTTGAATTTAATTAACTCTTTAACTGCCTTTGATTTTTATGTGCTGAATAAATCAGTCCCGTGTTAACCTATATACTGTATAATCACTTGGTACATCAACTAAAGTGAAAGGTTTAATTATAAAATAACTTACACTTATTGATTACTAGGATTCCCTGCTAATTCAAAATTCCTCTGTTGCTGGAGTATAGAAAAAGTACCAGCAACAGCGAAGGGGTTGAAAAAGAGAGACCGTGAGCGTGTGCAGGGAAGTGTGTTTTCAATAACAAAGTCGTGGGCGATATTGGATTTAGCATCGTTTTCCGACTCAGTGCTAGAGTTCATGATATTTATGGGTGTAAAAAGAGAACAACTGTAGTAAGTTTAATTAGTTTCACTGACTCAGGCTGAGCTAAATAGAAATCTTCTTACAGAAGGGGAACAGTGAACAGAGGATGGAAATCTAAATAAAATTTTATAAAATAATCCGGATTATACGTGTTTTCCATTCATAAATAATTTGTAACACGGATTTGAACAGCTTTAGGTTGACGTTTGGGGGGAAACAACTCTGGGGAAGCGAATTCCAAAGAGAAGCAGATCGGGCAATAAAATAATTCTAAGTAAGGAAAAGTTCAGCAATATGGCAGTGTAACAGTCCAGTCATGAGTGCTACCAGACGTCTGTGTAGCACGGGGGAAGGCGTGGAGGGGTGGCACAATGGATACAACTTAATCTGAGCATTTGTCATAAAAGTGTCTGTAAAATAATGCAAGGGAGGCAACATTCCTTCTCACTTGTTGAGTAGGTAGTTTATTTATGACTGCAGTGTTATTAACAATTCTTATAGCTTTAAACTGAATTTCTCAAGTTCGTTTAGTGCCACCTCTCGACATCCACTCCACAATTGTGAACATTATTCGATCTGACAGCTCACACGACTCGTGCTAATTATAGCCAATTGCTTGTCAGTGAAGTTGCTGATTCTATATAATTATTCAAGATTCTCTGGAACAGTTTTAGCACGGGAGCTAAAATGAGAGGCACGACTGAGGGTACTGTTACATGGAACACCAAGAATTTCAATATCTTTAGAGATAGGAATATTGATTGTACTGAAGGTACTATAGATATCAGGAAGTATCTGTAAGTAAACTGTACATATTATTTTGTCTCCAGTCAGTAATCTTAGATAACCCTTCGTTTATGGATATTACTGTACTGAGTTAGGAGTTAGAGGTATCAAAATTTGTGCATGGGTGTTTAAGTGTGAAGGAACTGTGAAGCACTGAGTCATCTGCATATGAGTGAATGGGATTATTGGAGAGAGACAAGAAATCATTAACATAATTTAGGAAAAGGGTTGGAGCAAGGATTGATCCTTGTGGCATTCCGGCACGAATCAGGTGGAAGTTGGAATATGCATCATCTACATTTACTCTAATTTTTTTGTCGCTGAGATATGAGGAAATCAATGGAACAAAAGATGATAGCCTGTAGCAATTGGGTTTGGATAGCAGGAATGGTGAGACACTATGTCAAAAGCTTTAAATATATCTGGTGTTACCTAAAATGTAATAGTCTTGACACGACTAAGAGAGAGTACCTGGACACAGTATTACCACTCAGGTTTGTGTATCTCATCTTCAGCTAAATGATACCGTCATGTGTCAAAGTAAAATACTAGAGTTAAGATAACCATGAAAGGGTGAAAGTGGAAGGGTTGCGGCCTGGTACATGTGATAATTTGCCAGGAAGTAAGATAGCAATGGGTTTATTTGTAAGGTGGATAAGGTCATAAATTTCCCTTTTGACATTCTTTCCCAACTCAACAGTGAATAACAGAAAAAACAAAATGTTTATTAAAGTTCCTCTGTTACTTATAAACATGGTCTGTCAGCTTCCCATAATTTACAGTATCACTTGTCTGGGAAAAGTTGTGATAATAAGGAATACAACCTTGAATCATAAAGAGAACTTGTTGTATATGGTTCCATTGGTTGCCTGGACAAATATTGCAGAATGAATACATCATCATTCAATGACAATTGGAGCCAGTTTTATGGTTTTACTGCCTTACACACAGGTGACGTGGTTCATCTTAGCAGACAGAGATTAAAGGGGTCAGTCAAGTAAGTACACAGGGTGCTGGGATTTCATATTGGATGTTGAACAATACTGATGATGTTTTTTTAATAGTAATCCACAGCAAATTACAAAACATTTTTCTATAAACTGCAACCTACTACTGGTTTGCCAGTTTACCCAAATTTGCAGTACCTTTTGTATTAAAAAAAAAAAAAAGTGGATGAACTGAAACATCCTCTACATGCAACGAGAAATGACAGTAAATAGTTATCAAGATGTTCTGTGGCAAAATTAGAGAGGTCATTGTTCATCAATCATGCATTTCAAACAGACATGAGTAATGATGAATTGAACTAAATTATTAAATAATAACAACTCGGTCATATGGCGCCAAAAGAACGTCATAACCAGCATGTAACAAATCAGTATATACTGCCAATGATAAAAAAGAATAATAAATAATTGAAAAGTGTATCAGTTACCTACAGCATAAGAGGTGGAGGAGGTATGCCTCCCTAAGCAAAAACAAAAATTGTATTTCAGATAGCCAGAGGTTCCTCCAAACATGAAAGGCAGACACTAAGCACCATCTGCCCCCATGCCTATGGAGACACCGCTGACGCAGACTCCCCAAACCCAGACACTCGACCAGTAAGTGACGGACAGTAAGGGGAACCAGGCAGTCATCACAATATGGCTGAGTCCCACCACACATTAGGAACCCATGAGTATGCCGTGACTTCTCAATGCAAAACCAGGCAACAACCACCTCTGGTCGCCGAGGCAAGGTGGGGAGAACCCTCGGCACAACCACCCTCCGAGAAAGATCGGTGATGAATTCAAGATGAATTATTGCAAACAGGTTATTACCGATATTTGAAGAGAATCGATATTTCCTGTTGAAACAAAGCATATGTAGGTAGCAATAAGTGAAATGATTTTCTTAATAATAATGGTTTTCAAGTCTAGCAAGCAAATATTAGGATGTTTCATAATAAGATTTCGGGTCAGTTTATGATAGGAGGTCCATTCAGGTCCTTCACATCTATTCAGACACTTTCAGGCATCACATCCAGTTGGGTCCAGCCATATAAGTTCTAATTCAAGGCTTGGCAGGTTCAGTTAGGTCCATGCACGTAACTTTGGATTCGTTTATATCCATTCAGACCCTATTATATCCATTCTAGTAATTTCTTTCCATTCCCCACATCTTTTGTCCAAAACAGATTCATTCAGGTCTGTTTCAGTCAGTTTAGCTGGCTTTAGGACCTTCCACGTCACTTGGTCCATCATATAAAGACGGGTAAATTAACACTGATTTTCAGTCTGTTTAGTTGGCTTTAGGAACTTTCAGGTCATTTGACCCATCATATCACGTCAGGTCAATTAATACTGATTTAGATCGAGCCACTGAGAGCTTGTGCCAGAAATGTGCCTTATTGATGCAGCGATAACATATCTGGTTCTTCAGGGTATATTGTGGTCCATTCTAACAGTACAGGACAGTTTAGATGAATATTGGTCATGCCTATCAAGACATCTGTCAGACATCAGGGCTTTTGGCCCAATGACCTTGGGGAAGTATACCCTGTGAAAACTAATGTAAATGATCTGGTAAGGTTAAGGTCAAGGTCAAATCCAACCAAATCCAACACCTCCACAATTGCTAACAAAAACATCACATCGCTGCTAATAAAATACAATCACCATTGAAAATTACACACACACACACACACACACACACACACACACACACAGACGGACAGACAAACAGAGAGGCACAGCAGCTTTTATAATACTGATACATATAATAAAAAGAGCGAGTGATTTGGAATCTGGGATCAAATTCCATGTAAATGGTATCGGAACAGAGAATAATGTCTATTTAACTTTATGACTGATAAAATAAAAATACACTGTAATAATACTTTTGTGAGCCAGTAATTAAAGTACCATAGATTTAAAAGCCCAATGCATTATAGTGGCCTCGGTTCGGGAATTATCAGATTAGTGTCAGATGGGGAATTTAATACTTCTCTGGTGAAAGTTTGGGAAGCCATTAACGTGCAAGTCGTGGGTAAGAGAGAAATGAGGAGAAAGTGTGGAAGGAGGATTGGAAGTGATGAAAAGAATGGAGGGAGAAAGAGAAGGAATGGAGGGGAAAATTAAAGGACTGGAGTGCGTGAAAGAAAGTGTGTAGTGAACGAGGAGGCAAAGGATAGAAATAAAGAAAAAAGAAAGCAGGACAACAATGAAGTGGACGAAAGCGAATTGAAAGAGAGAGGGACTAAGGAAATAAATGGAAAGCATGGAAAGAAGGTAAGAAGTGAAAGAATGAGTGAGGAAAAGCGTGAGGGAGACAGGGAACACAAGAGAAGCAAAGGAAGACGTAAGAAGAAAAAAGAAATGCTGGAGGACAAGGGTACAAAGAGTACAAAGGAATACAAAGGAATAAAATGAAAAGCAAACAGCAACAGACCTGCAGGACCCTTCAGGGCTTGGTGTAGGGAAGGTTATAAGTAACATAACTATTCTACCAGCTAAAGACATGGAGAGGAAGGCAGGAAGGCTTCCCACCAAACTCTCCATCCGAAGTCGGCAGGGAAAAAGAACCACCACGTACCAGAGAAATGCTGCTATGGAAATTTCATAGGAAAGAGAAGAAAGGAAATATCATTTTACACTATGTACCTAAAAATGAAAGTAGCATTAAGTTAACAACGCTTACCGGCGTTGTTCTGCCCGTTGTATCAAGCAGGCTTTGAAAAAAAAAGTGTGTGTGTGTATATCTATCATTTATATCTACCTACCTACCTATCTATCTATCTATATCTATCTATTATCTATCTATCTATCTATCTATCTATATAGATAGATACCATATATATATATATATATATATATATATATATATATATATATATATATATATATATATATATATATATATATATATATATATATATATATTATATAAAACCAAAACCCTCTACTAAACCAGTCCTCTACCCAGGGGAACCGCCTTAGCCCTCATCAAAAAAAGGGACACGGCGTAAAACTCATATGTGTATGCACGAGAGGAATTAATTATTCAGGAGTGAACACACTTAGCTGGCAATAGAAGACAGATACTTATCCAAGCGACGTTTCAAGGTTAGTATTATGTCACAGTTTATTATAATGGAGAGCAGTTTGTTTCATATACTTACAGCATTAAAGAAGATATGCTTATTCTCGTGTGACTGGAATCGTTCGCCAATAATTTTGTGCCCATTACCTCTAGTATAATCTGAACATTCATTGTGAGGTATTTATCAATAGAAATAGTAGCATGTCTTTCCAGTACTTTGAATACTTGACTTAAATCTCCTCCTAACTTGCATATTGTTAAGGTACAAAGAGTTAGTGCTTGTAAACTCTCCTTCTATGTTTTGTTTCTCAGTCAAGGTGTGATTTTTGTCACCTTTCGTTGTAATGTCAAGTCTATGATATTTGTGTTAAGGCAACCAGGTTTAAGTCAAGTAGTCTAAGTGTGGCATACTAGAGAATTATACAAGGTGAGGCTGATATTTTCTGATTAACATTCAAATGCTCCACCAGTGAATCCAGTTAGTTTGTTAGCTTTCATAACAGCCTCCGTACACTCTCCACTGAATTTAAGTTCACTTTTTACTATTAAATGTTCCTTTTTTTTAAGGCTGACTTGTTACTATATTATATATTTTCTTTTTAATGGTACACATGATCTAGTTGAATATTGCTCATAGTGTAATTGGCTTTTTACCCGTCCCCGCCCCGGAGGGGTTCGTGGGTATTGTTTTCACTCGGTTTGTCTGTTTGTTTGTGTGTTTGTCTGTCTATTAACATCTTTCATCTTTACGCAAAAACTACTGGTGCAGTTTTGACTAAAATTACAGAGATGATGGGTTATGACCTTCTGATCTCCTGATTAAATTTTGGGCCAAACTGGGCCAAGGCCTAGGCTGTAGAACCAAAAAATGTACCAAAAAAAAAGGGGTGGGGGGACGTGGTAAGAATCGCAGAATCGTCACAACTCCTTTCAAGTTCGTCATACCGACATGAAACAAAAACCTAAAGGTGCATCTTTCAAATCTGTATCCTATAACATGCCTCATTACATCAGCGGTATCACCCCTCAGTTAGCGGTATGGGGGTTACTGTCAGGTGGGTCAGGCCTAAAACTCAGATTGGTATAAATCGTCATTTTCACCCGATTTACTCCATAATCTGATATGAGACATCTCTGACTAGATACCCCGTTGTGTTTATACGTTAGCACTTAAATGGTTGCCAGGGACATGTTTGCTGTGCCTTGGCACCGCTTCTTGTTCGTTTCTACTTCCAACGGTTAGCACTTTGCATTTACTAATATTAGAATCCATCTACCCTGTTGGGCCCAATTAAAGAGTACACCAAGGTCATTCTAAATTGCTGCCCACTGTGGAGATGTGTCTGCTCTGTTTATCATTTTTTTTTTTTTTGTATCATCAGCTAATTGGGATATTCCACAAAACAAACCCTGGTCAGTATCATTTATATCTATATATACTGTATTACAACAGAATACGACTCAGCACTGTGCCTTGTGGCACTCCACCTGTAACATCAATGTACTCTGATTCTTTTCCATTTATTACAACTTTCTCTTAACTCCCTGGAAGCCAATTATCGAACCACCCGATCACACTGATTCTGAACACTTGAACACTTCAGTATCTGAAGGAGTCTTCTGTGGGGAACATTATCAAAAGCTATTTGAGTAACGAGATGGACAGTGTCAAAGGATTATGTCTATCGCGAATTTCAAAAACGATTTTAGAAAGATCCTCAAATAAATATATAAATAAACTCCATCAAAAGCTGAAGGTGTATAGCTACAAAGGCATTGTGCTCGGGTGGATCGATAATTGATTTACAGGACGTAAACATAAAGTCTGAATAGAGTGAGACTATTGCTTAGGGCAGAAGCCATTATAGATGTCAGTTACGGTGGCAGATGAGCCCAGGATGACGTGCCATTTAGGGTATAGAGTCAAAGTTGTCTACAGGAAGAGGGACGGGTAACTGGGCAGACTAACAGGTTATTTGCGATAAGAATGAGGAATGATCGGGGTTGAGGACGTGAGGCGTGATCTGAACATGATTAACGAGATTCACTGACTAGTGAGAAGATGAGTGAGGCCATTGCCTGCTATATTCTTCCTCACAGATCCCCTAAATCTAAGAATTTCACAGCTCTAATCTGGTCTTTGTATGTCTCTGCCTTTCACTGTATCTTTGAGCTATTGATCATGTACCGTTATTGTTCATCTTCTATTTGTTTTATGAAAGACAGGAACAGCCCATACCCTTTCTGCTTTAGTTTATTATGGTGATGATATCTCCTTCTGTCAGTACTAAAAGTAGAGGATAAAATCACAAATCATCATTAGATGCAAGTATCTTCACTAGGAGCAGGCAGTGTTCAGTTGAAGAACAGTTGTTGTTGGTACTGACTGACCCCAAAGTGACTGGCCGAAAAGACCCATCAACCGTAGGAAAGCAACCTTCCCTGTAGGGTCATCCAGAGGAACGAACCCATGTTCCACTGCGGCAGACGCCGCCTGGTGTGGGGGAAAGTGTGAATGTTTGTTTCCCGGGTGGACGAAGCATTTGCATATTTCTGTTCAGGTTCTCAGGAGCATCATAGTTGTCTCCAAGTCATCCCGTTACTTGGGTATATGGTTAGCTACCCAGCATTGTAATTGGCTTCCTGGGTTGCAGGACACCATTTGGCTTGTTACACTGTGTAGAGCCACTGGAAGTGGAAAGGATAGTAAGAAATGATAAGGAGGATGGAAAAAATAGGAAAATATGGGGGCACATACAGAAAAAGAATGATACAGGTTAAGGAAGAAGTAGGTAGCACTGCATCAAATGAGTGGATTTGGACAATGAAATAACGGGGAAAAAATACGTAACTGATAAAACTGAAACCCAATACTTAAACTAACGCTGAATAACATACACTCTGGTATACCAGAAGGAAGGTTTGATCCTCATCCATTGCACTATAGTCACTTGTTATTTGTTTAGTGGCGAGAGATGCATATAATGGAAACTCAGGTTTTCTTGGCTGTTTATATTTAGAAGTGGATAATTAAATTATGTACATATTTTTTTTATTACTGTACGTATTCGGTTCACATATTTCTTCATTTTTATGTTTTTCATGCCCTTGTACCCCCCAACCCCCTCCCTCTCTCTCTCTGCCCCAGCTACACATCCCTCCACCCTCCTCTCTCTCTCTCTCTCTCTCTCTGCCCCAGCTACATATCCCTCCCCCCTCCTCTCTCTCTCTCACTCTCTGCCCCAGCTACACATCCCTCCCCCCTCCTCTCTCTCTCTCTCTCTCTCTCTGCTCCGGCTACACAATCCTCCCCCCTCCTCTCTCTCTCTCTCTCTCTCTCTGCTCCGGCTACACATTCCTCCCCCCTCCTCTCTCTCTCTCTCTCTCTCTGCTCCGGCTACACAATCCTCCCCCCTCCTCTCTCTCTCTCTCTCTCTCTCTGCTCCGGCTACACAATCCTCCCCCCTCCTCTCTCTCTCTCTCTCTCTCTCTGCTCCGGCTACACAATCCTCCCCCCTCCTCTCTCTCTCTCTCTCTCTCTCTGCCCCAGCTACACATTCCTCCCCCCTCCTCTCTCTCTCTCTCTCTCTCTCTGCTCCGGCTACACATTCCTCCCCCCTCCTCTCTCTCTCTCTCTCTCTCTGCTCCGGCTACACAATCCTCCCCCTCTCTCTCTCTCTCTCTCTCTCTCTGCTCTGGCTACACATTTCTCCCCCCTGCTCTCTCTCTCTCTCTCTCTCTCTGCCCCAGCTACACATTCCTCCCCCCTCCTCTCTCTCTCTCTCTCTCTCTCTGCTCCGGCTACACATTCCTCCCCCTCTCTCCTCTCTCTCTCTCTCTCTCTCTCTCTGCTCCGGCTACACATCCCTCCCCCTCTCTCCTCTCCTTCTCCATTGCAACACCTGCACACCTCGATTTTCTTCTCTATCA
>NC_136980.1:17293101-17318101 GCF_032717465.1 Coenobita brevimanus
ACTGGGCCAAGACCCAGGCTGTAGGACCAAAAAAAAAAAAAAAAAAAAAAATCGCCATAACTCCTTTCAAATTCGTCATATCGACATGAACCCAAAACCTAAAGGTGCATCTGTCAAATCTGCATCCTACAACATGCCTCATTACATCAGGGGGGTCACCCATCAGTTTGCAGTAGGGGAGTCACTGTCAGGTGGTTCAAGCCTAAAATTTCAAATGGGTATAGAATCGCCAAATTTCACCTGATTTACTCCAGAGTTTATACGTGAGATCTTTGACCAGATATCCTGTTGTGTTGATACGTCAGCAGTTAAATGACTGCCTGGAACGGGTTTGCTGTACCTTGGCACCGCTTCTTGTTTTAATATGACTTTGATTTTGTGAAACGCGGTGACTGAATTCCGTAGAGTTTTGCCATTTTTCTTCACATTTGGTTTGTAAGTAGTTCGTTACTTGGCCAACAACATATTCTGGCGGGTGATTAGCATTCGGCTCCGGAATGCATTTCTTTCATTCATTATATTTTACTTAGCTGCAGTTGTGAGCTCTGAGTGTCATTATCTGTCAGCATTATGACAGTTGTCTAAACTATTATCCATATCGAATGGTTTCTTGTGAGTGGCGAAATTAATCCCACAGGCTGGGGTTCGAATACATAACCCAGAAGACCTAAGTCTACCCACAACTATTCGTGTACGTCATTCTACAGTAGGTGCAATTCTTTACTTACGATGCAAGCACTGCCTGTAGGTGCTTCCTTCCATGTTGTGAGTTTATCCTGAACGATGACAGTTTTCCATTGCGCCTTCCTCCTGAAACTGCCTAATCTGCCTTTCTACGTTTCTGCTAACACCGAATTATTGCACTATAAATTCTGTATTTTCCGCCTTAGAGTAATAAAGGTAGCCGGTAGGTCATGCCCTCTCTCATCTTCTCAGCAATTGGGTGCATTTGCTTGTCCTCTACACACCAAGGTATATCTTAGATCCGATTGGCATTTTGTAATAATGTGTAAGATGTAACGACCAGGTGGCCATCGCCTGACCATATATATATATATATATATATATATATATATATATATATCTAGGGGCAGGATTCCACTGCTACCTGGCACATCGCTGGGAAGGCCCTGGGAAGGCCTTGTATAAATACGGGGTACGGTCTTAGACGGCGCGGACCATGGGACCCCCCGTAGATGTACACTATAGGGCTCCACCGAAATAATAAATATAGTGGCACAAAAATTACATCTCTCCAAAAACTACGTGGCAGGGAGGTGAGATTATTTCCCACAATCCTCACAACCAAACATGAGTTATATTGCAAATGATTTAATGGGAGTTCCTGTTGGATCATCATCTACTAAAGGTCCAACCGTGCTGCCTCCTGTGCTTTTGGGCAGTGTGCCACCGGAAGTGAGTAGGCACTGTGTTGGCAAGTTAGAGACTGGGATATTAAACAAACTGAAATCCATGAAGAACTATGCATACAACGTAAGAAGCCTCACAGAAGATTACAAACTTGATAACTTAATGACTGAACTGGGAAACATTAGTTGCGATATTGTAGGTTTGAATGAGACCCACAGAGAAGAAAAAGTAATTCAGTTCAAAGACACTAGTACAACCCTGCCCATGACCTCGCATGCTTGGTCATGGGCATGACCTCAAGCCATCCCCCCCCCTTCCTCCTCCCACCTATGTGTAGTACTGAGCATGCCCTCAAGCAATACCCCCCCTTCCCCCTTCCTCCTCCCACCCATGTGTAGTACTGAGCATGCGCTCAAGCAATCCCCCCCCTTCCCCCTTCCTCCTCCCACCCATGTGTACTACTGAGCATGCCCTCAAGCAATCCCCCCCCTTCCCCCTTCCTCCTCCCACCCATGTGTACTACTGAGCATGCCCTCAAGCAATACCCCCCTTTCCCCTTCCTCCTCCCACCCATGTGTAGTACTGAGCATGCCCTCAAGCAATCCCCCCCCTTCCCCTTCCTCCTCCCACCCATGTGTAGTACAGGGCATGCCCTCAAGCAATGCCCCCCCTTCCCCTTCCTCCTCCCACCCATGTGTAGTACTGAGCATGCCCTCAAGCAATACTCCCCTTCCCCTTCCTCCTCCCACCCATGTGTAGTGCAGGGCATGCCCTCAAGCAATGCCCCCCCTTCCCCTTCCTCCTCCCACCCATGTGTAGTACTGGGCATGCCCTCAAGCAATACTCCCCTTCCTCCTTCCTCCTCCCACCCATGTGTAGTACTGGGCATGCCCTCAAGCAATCCCCCCCCTTCCTCCTTCCTCCTCCCACCCATGTGTAGTACTGGGCATGCCCTCAAGCAATACTCCCCCTTCCCCTTCCTCCTCCCACCCATGTGTAGTACAGGGCATGCCCTCAAGCAATGCCCCCCCTTCCCCTTCCTCCTCCCACCCATGTGTAGTACTGGGCATGCCCAATATTATTTCTGTGTAATATTGGGCATGCCCGCAAGCAATCCCCCCCCCCTACGATTATTAGGTCACATACCTCCTGTCCAAATCTACGCAGGCTGAAGATCTTTTAATCACGAGAGTACACATGTCCACCTCGTGTTGAGGCTACTGAGTAAATGACCAAGGGAAAGTTGAGTCCGAGTGGCCTTGCCCAACTTACATTCCCGAGTAACTTTCACCTAGCAAAATTCTCTCTCTCTCTCTCTCTCTCTCTCTCTCTCTCTCTCTCTCTCTCTCTTTTGTTTTCTCCCTATACTCTTATCCTCTCTATTACCACAGTCAAAATCACTATCAGCTGGAATTAACACGACCACTATTACCTGTTTCAGAAGACGTCTTTTCATATAAAGGACAAATCAAAACAAAGTGAAACATATTAAGACATTAATTAATAATGATTTCCTATTGCATGCATCCTAATCCTGGACATATCAGGCACTGTGCATCACTCAGGTACAGTGGGTCTGCACATTTAAAGCAAAATATCATGAGTATCTTGTGTGGGTCACATAGTGTTTCCAAATGTTCACCACACCACAGTTCAGCTGAGGGTGATTTCCCAAAGGTACGCTAGAGTGTGATGTCCATCCATAGGTCACATCCCGGGCTTGTACCTAAGGAAAATCTATCTATCTATATACCTAGGCTGCTTCCCCCAAGGAAAGGGAGGTAGCCGAGACAGGACGACACACTCTCCATTTACTCATCCATTTAAACACATTCATTCACATCTTAGCCCCAAAGGGGAGAACGGACAGATCCTCACCGCACCACACCGCACAAGGGTCAACTGCGCAATGCAATCAGTGACATCCGCAGCAGGGCCCGACAGCAGAACTGGTTTACCCCTGCCACATCATAACATACCCATCCCCTTACCCGCACCTGACCTGACTAGCTGATCAGACCAAATGCGGGAGAATATCCCCTCAGGGCTGCGTCATCACTTATTTATTCACAATTTCTCTCCATTTATTTCTGTCATGCACAGCCACTCTTCCTTGCTCGACAGACATCCCTCTCGCATCCAGCGCTCTCTTCACACTATCCATCCATCCTATTCGTGGTCTTCCTCTCAGCCTTACACCTCTCACATCTGATCTAGTTATCTTTTTCACCAATCGCTCATTATCCATTCTCTCCATATGCCCAAAGGAAAAGAAAAAAAATAAACATGTCCAACAAATCATTCTTAGATACAGTAAAACAAACACTTCATGAGTCCCCCATCAAAGATACCTTACCCACCCGGCTCTCCCATTTTCCATAGATGTCTGTCGGAGTCTCACCTCCAGAGGTTTATATATCCATCTCTAGATTATTACCAAGTACTGTCATACACCCATCACCTATTATGGAACTGCAAGGACTGATACTTACCAGTGTGTAGTGACTACACTCTTCAGGGAAGATTCTTGCATAGGTAAAACACACATTCTTCACATTCTTTGTAAGTTTATTTATTCAGACAGAAAGTGCGTTGGCAGTCAGGGAGAAGCACAGGAAAGTATTTATACACATATTTTAGTACCCTTTTATATTCTCGACATAATCATGTTTCCAGAACTGTTTTTTCATTATCATCATCAATCTACCTACATCCTCTGAACATATGACATGTATGAAAGATAATTCATAGGCCCTGCAAACATAAGAAGAAACACTCTGCAAGCGGTAGAGCCTTGTGCACAATTTAAATTCTTTATAATTTCTTTAAAAAGTTACAAAATGTTCTGAGTACTGGTTAGGTAGAAGACCATATGAATCAAGGAAATATATATTGTGATCCTTTATGAAAAAACAAACAAACCCGGTGATCCATTCCTCCAGATTTTGAAGTGGGTAATATGTTAGTGGTGATAAACACAGGCTTAAGTTTGTCAGGTATTTTCACATCTATCAATTCATTAGCTGCGACACACTCCCGGAATTGCTTAACACAGTGAGGGGGTAAATTTTATGAATCACAGTTTCGAGTTCTTGATCATTCATTTTCCTTTTAGCTCTCACATCAGAATATATCTGCCGATCATTATTTATTCTTAGAATTCCTTGAGTGTCTCCAAACATAAGCAGGACACGATTAGACCCACTGGCTTTCTTGAATGTTATATTTATTCTCAGATTTCCTGCTTATTCATGATCATTTGCATCTTTAACGTCCTTAGGTAATAGGTCTAAAACTAAAATAATTGTTTTCTTGGTACAGGCCTCATAGTTAAGTAAGTGATCTCGATTGAGACCAAGAGCCTTCAAGGTATAATGGTACAGTGATGCGAACTGGTAAGGAAAAGAGACTGTGAAGTTATACAGACTTCTCCCATTGACACTTACAGCGAGCCCTCACAAGTCACCATGAGTCATATACAAAGGATTCTTATTATACGATCCAGAAAAAGCTCCCATATCAACTATGCACAAATACAGTTTACTTGGAATGCAGTTCCCCCAAGGGTTGTCAACAGTCACTGAACTTTGATTTTGAGCAATGACGTATGATTTTACCACTTGTTTATTAAACACATAGTCCACAAACGACCCTGGATCAGATAACGAAGCAATAAGTGCAGCCATGGCCGCCAGCTGAGGAAAGACGAGTAATCCATAGTTTACACAAATCTATGTGGAGCTTCAAATTGCCCCCATCTTGATGAGCGTTGATAATAAAACCCGGATTAGCAAATTCAGGTCGAATATTGACGTCAGTGTTATCAAGTAAATATCCATCCAACCCATTTAAGTCCATCAGTAGTGGACCACATAGATGCAGTCCATGTTCCTTAGTTAGAGGAAGAAACCTTTGTCCTTTTTTTTTTTTTTTTTTTTTTTTTTTTTAGTAACAGAACAGAGGAAGGAAAAACAAATGAACAAAAAACTAATCACTGAGTCCAACAAAATGGTCTTCAGTAAAAGTACAGGTATATCCTATCCCAGTACCATTATCATCATCAAGTAAATCTCAATTTTTACCAATAGTCCCTACTTTGGAGGGACTAAGTGTTGTGAGTAATTTTATAAAGGCCGGATAATTATACATATAGTTATTTTCAACCTGAATCCCATTTAAAAACACAGATGCAGATTTAAATATTGTATGTAATACTGCATTCACAAACATCATCTTATCTTCTACATGTGCGGAAGTCCCGTCTGCTTTTGTAACTCGTAATTTCAACTCGAGGGCTAGAGTGCTCATATCAATGAATGACCCATCAGCTCTAGGTATGTGAAATTCTACATATTTATCAGTTATTTTTATTCTTTTTATCAAAGCCTGTGTTTATGGGTAGAACATCCACATCCTGCTTTGAAGCAATTGATGATTCTATCATCCGGACTTTGTGAGGACGAGGAAACATTTCTGACATGGCAGCCGAATAACTGCTGAGAGGGGATTTTACCCCTACTCCCGAAGCAACATCAAGAGACATGTTACTGGAATCAAGTTCCTATTCTAACTAAGTTATATTAACTCAAATACATCCTTTTATAACATTTCCATAGTCTGCCTTCGTTTTGACTTTCATTTACATGCTCCTTTCATGCTAACTCATTGAGCGACACCTTTCAGGGCTGTAATACCTCTCTGTTTCAGAGAGTCCTTCAGATTTGCCTTGCCACTAGATACATCCTCGAGTACGCCTCGTCCCATACCCTGAGCATCAGGAACTACAATTTTCAAAAAAAAAAAAAAAAAAAAAGGAATAATTCCCTATGCCCCTTAGAAAGTAAAAAAGTACCAGCCCCCCGTTGGTAGTATATGGGACTCCTAAAAAGCCCCTCCTCGTTTGAGTAGGAATGGGTCTTTGAATAGTAGAAAAAGTTCGTCTTTGGAAGGAGGAATCAGAGTAGGATGCATCATGGTATCAAAAACAGTAATGAGTCTGTAAACATCTTTACCTACGTCTTATATGTAAAACACAGATAACACTGTGATTGTCTTCAGAGTATATTGATTCTTCTGACAAGTAATTTATATGCCAACACTTTCTATGGTTGAACTACTACTTGTTTTGTACATTATAGGATTAACACACTTACTTGTCACATCATTCGGTTGGGGGTATAGCATCAAGGATATTCACAATTTGCACCCCGAATCGCGAAGGGTTAACCAGGTCAGAGTACACATATAAATAAATCATTGGAACCATCAGATCTGGGTGGATATGGACCTATAACTTTAACAGGATTGGGTTTCGAGGATGAGGGATTTTCCTTTTAAATTTTTTGAAATACTGAATAACGAATGCTTGGCTCAAACACCAGCACCATGGCAATTTGAGGAGCAAACTCCACTGATAACTCGGTGTATATACGACCTTCATCAGCCCAACTACCATTTTTTGGATGGCAGCCCTATCTGTTATGGCCATACAGTAGTGTAATATCTGCTGGTAAGGGAAATATTCAGTATACGTTTCTTGAACAATATCCTGAAGTTCTTTCAGCATTTGACAGGTAATGGATAAGGTTATAGATACTAAATTACGAGAGCTTAAGTTGGAAACAATATTTGTTTCAGGTATATAATTATATAAATTGTACTCGTAGTCTTCGTTTTCAGATCTCTTTATTCATGCATGAAAACCAATTTTACACTCTGGATCGCCAGTTCTGAGACAGTAATAATATTTTGGGAATAAAATATTACTTAACCCAACTTCATATTCATGACTTGGATCTAGTTGCAGTGGGACAATGTGATTCTGAAAGTTGTTGTGGTATTATCTGGGTAAACATCACTCGAAATGGAAGAGACATAGAGGTATTTGTCATCAGTGTCTTTCAGTGACATGCCTGTTCCCTTGTAGAATATATACTAACAGAAAAATACTATATACCATTGTTTTATAGGTTAAGAAAACTGGTGATTTGTAAATCTTGTTTTTTTTTTCTTTTTTTACATTATTAACAACTTACATACGAATATCTTTCAACAAAAAATAAATAAATGAATAAATCAATAAATAAATATCAGTACTTAGAATTACATACTATACCCAGGAACATCATACAGGCTATTATGACGAGATGATTGTAGTAATGAGAAAGGATATGCAATAGTTTTGACAAGTCTTAATTTCTTAAGTAAATCTGTGTTTCAGTACTTAGAATTATATACCATCTCCCCAAAACATCATACAAACTATTATTAGTAATCAAATTTGGGTATGCTTAGTTTTGATAAGTATTAATTTCGTAAGTAATATTGGCGTAAATAATTTCTGAATATTAACAATTTTCCTTTTAAATCTGGGTCGATCAATGGCATCTTTTATGTAACGGCTTCCATTTCTGGCTTCTCGCCAGGCAGGGGAATCTTCATATATATTTAATATGGTAACAGTTTCATATATATATATATATATATATATATATATATATATATATATGATACCGAGTGGTTCCACTTCATCTGAGGCTGCTGCAGGTCTTTTTCGTGGGTCTTTTCGTTGTCCATGGTGCTGGTGTTGGTGCTGTTGCTGCTGCTGCTGCAGTGGGTCATGCTGGAGGAGGGGTAGCAACATTGGATTATCCAGCCACACCTCGTAGGAATAAGGTTGTGATTGTTGTAGTGGAAGCTGTGGTAGAGGCTGTTGTTGTGACGGAAGCTGTGCTAGTGGTTGTTGTGGTGGATACCACTTGCATACTCCGACTGCGGGTTTATGATCAGAGACATTTCTGCTATCAACGACTGTACAATTTATGTTGATATGTCTGCAGTACTCTGCCAGCTTCTCAGAGCATGGCAAATATTTTAAAGCCCACCTATCCTCACCCAGACCACTTCCAATCCCTGCAGGTATTACTGAATTTATTATACCTAAATGGGGTAGGATACGTATTAGCTCTTCCATACATAGAGCTAAGTTTCCCACACGTCCAGCCAGAGTATCCAGTTGGAGACCCTGAATGTAATGATAGAAGATATTTTTAATTAACTCTTGGGCAAACTGGTTGATCTCAAGTTCAGAGCCAGGACCCCAGTGGGCTACTAAAGTAATTATAAAGGGTCTGCTAGTTTCTCTGAAAATTTTGACAGACCCAACTTTATCCCGTGATTTGACCCAGGCTCTGTAAAGATTATAAAGGAGTATAGATTACCATAAGGGTACTTTTCAGATATTTCGGCACAAAGGCCGTAATTTCTTACTCCCACTGCATTCACAATATGACAAATGGCATTAACTCTGATGTCATACTGATCGTCAGTTATTTCTCCAAGTACTGTGTTTAAGTTGATAATTTTGTATGGCCCGCAAATGATGTTAAAAATATCCTAATGGCCCTTATAGGAGAAAGGTTCCCCATCCTTGCTCTAAATCTTAGTAATACATCCCCAACTCCTTTGTTAGTGTAGGTCCAGAGTATAGGCAATCATTCAAGCTAGCTGATCCTTTGGACGCATTGCTACTACAATTGAAAAATGTCCTTATGGGAGTAGTTACTGAATCCTTGCTTACAGCGTGATGTGGTAAGTAATGTCCTTCTCTTTGGTTAACAGGAAATTCAACCTCTTCTATAAATTTATTCTTCAATTGATCTTTTATAATATCATATATGGTTAGATGATCTGATTTGTCTCTCAACTTTCTTAGAAAAGAATTTAACTGAGCCTTAGCTGCTTGGGTAATTTGTTGGTAACTGAATGGTTTAGTTTCCATGGTAATCTTACCAATATCGTCCATCTCTAAATTCTACAGACTGGTTATGTAAATCCGAAGTTATGTTATCTTCCGAAGCTGGTTCTTCAGAGTGTAATCCTTCACGGTCTAGGTCCCACAATTTGTGTACAGGTTCATTTTTTTCATTTAACATGTCATTTGAGTAGGTTCTAATTCTGCACCTATTCTAGCTACCATCAATGACTGTGTGGGGGTAACAAAGACTGAGTCTGCCAGTTTGCCCTCTACTTTAGTTTGCTTTGGAAAAGGCAACTGACCCATAATAAGGTTACCTCCTGGACTCTTGAACAACCGTACTTCATTTTTCTTGAAAGTCCTGTGCAGGAATCTTCCACAGTAATCCAAACCAATTAGCATTTTTATGGGACCCACAGTATCTGATTCCACATTCTGTTTAGCCAACCTAATCCTTGAGCTCTATAGATGATCAGAGATTTCCTTCAGTCCTTATATATATATATATATATATATATATATATATATATATATATATATATATATATATATATATATATATATATATATATATACTTGTTTCCATATTATCCATTACGGCTGCTGTTTTACGGCATTTATATCTACCAAGTTGTATCACAGGTCTAACTAAATCAAAGGACTGAGTTTCCTTAGTAGTTAAAAATCCTGTAATGGCTAGATTTGCTTTGCCAATAATAGGTAAGTTTGATTTCTTCACAATGTCTGCAGAAATGAAGGTTTTCTGTGCACCCGTATATAAAAAAAAGGAGTATATGCTAAAATGTTTCTATTTTCTATCATTACCTTTACATCTGCAGTTGAAACTGCAGCTGGCATTATTACTGGAATATTCGCTTTCGCAACTGTCATATTGACACTTGCAGTTTTAGGAACCTCATACTTCATCATCCTTGGGCACAAAACACTGTGATGATTGTCTGTCTTACATTTGAAAGAAAGATTTAGTTTTATCTTGCAGTCTGCAGAAGTGTGCTCGGAATTCATGCAAATCATACAACACCCCAATTCCTGAAGCCTCACTATTTCAGAAGCGTAAGCAGGATAATGTTGACAAGATGCATTGGAATGTTGTTCACCACAAAACACACAGACCTTCCTGTCCTTTATCATGAAAATTTTTACCTCCTTATTTTCATCATCTTGTCTGTTCCTTGTCTTAATGCTTTATCCTCAGATTTTAAAGAGCTAAGAAAAGTACCTATCTCTTCTTTAGGTACAGACTTAGCCGTCCCTGACTTAGGTTTTCCAGCTAGTTGGTTAATTGTTCTTTTCCTTATTTCAGCCTTCTGTTTAATTTCACTAGGCTTTACTGTTCCTTGCAAATGTTTACAGAGTTGCATTAAGGCTTCCTCAATCTCCTCACAGGAGAAATCATCCTTTTGGTACCTACCATACAAAGCATCCTTCGTTCCAGGTAGAAGCTTTAAGGACACAATTCTAGAAAGCACCCAATCTGCTGCTTTAACATCTTCCTAAGTACCCAAAGCCTTTAAATTACAACTCACTGCAATCCGAAAATTCTGCAAGGAATCAAAATCATGTCTAGATAGCCTATGGGTAATTCAATTAGAGCCTTCAGTAGCTGGGTAATGACCTGCTCTCTGTCTTCATAATTCTGTCTAAGGATAGTCAAAGCCACCTCATAATTGTTTTCATCCACAGGTAATTCCCTTATCAACTTGTAAGGCATCCCCTTCACCTGTCTTAACAGATATGAGAGTTTACTCACATTGGGGAGCTCTGTTCTATCATAGACCAAGTCCTTAAACTGATTCCGAAAGGATTTCCAATTTTGCACCCCATCAAACTCTGAAAGTGCAATTTGTGGTAGTGTAACTTCCCCGCTGTTCCACAACTTGTGTTTCTGCGGTAGTATTTGCCAATTTTGACTCTAATAACTTCACTAATGTTCTATATTCCCTTAATTTACCTTCAAATTTGGTAGTCTCCGACTCCCGAAGATCTTTATCATCACCTTCCACTATTGCTGCATCTAAATTTTCGTAACTTTCTTCACACTTACTCCATCTGTCTTTTAGTATATTCCAAAGACCACTTAATTTCTCCCTTCTGAGGTATTCCATCTAATAATTGCCTACAGTCATTTATGGCTCTCGTTACCCATCCTGCCTTACCACTGGATGACCTTTGTAACAAAGAAATAGACATTTTGACTGATTTCTAATTTACTTGAATTACCGTTAATTTCAATTTTACGGCCAAAAATTTACCTAAGCTCAGTAACTATTAATCATTTTAAATTTTGAGGAGTGTAGGGATTGGGTTTATGGCATTAAACCTATCTCCCTGAGTTGTTAAATCTCTGGGGTTATGTTTTTATCCCCACACTCGGTTTCCAAATAACCCAATTTTCCTTGAGCTCAGAACCAGTTAACATCTTAATATAACATAGGACCACCCAAAGCCTGTACAGCTTAGAATTGTTCTTTCAATAACTCAATGTAATTTATAAATATCGCCAGAACCGCTTCTTTGCCATGGTGATTCCAGTGTATACCATCGGCTTTTAGAGTTGCCTGGAAGGGTTTTGCTTAAAAGTGGATAAAATCCTTTCCCTTATGTATCCTCTGCAACTTTCTATTTACGGCCCTGCTAACTAATTTGTACTTACTGTAACAAACTGGTGAACCATATGGTAGATTTCTAGGCTTAAGAAAGGTTATGGTTACCGAGAACTTACATGACCCTTCAATGGCTCCTACCACGGCTAAAATGTTTTCAACGATTTCATTAACTTCCACATCTTCATAAATGTCATCCTCCCAGGAAAAGGATAGGGCGATCATGCTCCCAGTCCAATACGGCATTTAGCTGCTCATCATCAGAAAAGGAACTTGCCCTTCCACCAGGAGCCCTGTAGATATGTATTTCCGTGTCCGCTACTTCTACTGAACGAGTAAGTAGACCATGCCCCACAAACCCGACCTTGAAATCGTTCAGCGCCTCTGCACACATCTGTTTCCTCACTCGGGGCCTCAAAAATGTCAGAAATTTTATGCACTCCTTTATCTGACAAGTGTTAGCCTAAGTACGACCAATAGTAAATTTACATAAGTCTCTTAGGAAACTAGTGTATAATTAATACTCTAACTCACCGGTAATTATCTCCTTATATCCTAGCTAGTTCCCCCCGATTTGGCCAAATCATAAAGGTTACTTAGCCAGATGAAGTCAGAATAACAGATGACGATCGGCCTGAGGTCTTCGTCAGTTTGCCTGGGGCTTTCAAGCGTCCTTAGGTGCGTATTTTAAAGCATGCAGCTTAAACAAGCTTTTGGAACAGAGAGGTAGAAATGGCGAGTCTCTTCTCCCTCATAGGATTCAGAGATGCCAGCTATTTATTAATTACAATTGGCTAAATACAGTTAAATTACTTCATGAAATATACAAGGCAAATCTAACTTAATTTAACCCGTGGATTGCACAATTATCTTTCCTTATCCCACCCTGTGGTGCCCAAAAAACAAAGGATTTTTTTTTTAAGTTTTAATTTATTATAAAGTTGAAGATAAACATCCAGGGCATCATCTGGTGAAAAAAAGTAATCTCTTTTTCTCCCCGTCTTTGCGTAAGGCCATGCTCAAGTTTACATACGGGAGTAGTGATAAAAAAAAAAAAAAGTTTGTTTTTGTTTATTATAAACTTGAAGATAATCATCCAGGGCATCATCTGGTGAAAAGAAAAAAATCTCTCTCCATCTTTGTGTAGCGCCATGTGTAAATTTGCGTGGGGGTCGAGTTGATTACAGTGATGCACGGCCAGCGCAGCCTGAGCTGTGGCTTGCAACACGACGCTACCCAGCCTAAGCTGTGTTAATCTTAGTTTTAATTAAACTAAAGCCAAAAATATTCTCTTTATCTATTTAACCCGCGCCGTCCCGAGGACGTACTTCCACGTCCTCACGTTTTGTCACAGCTAATCCCGAGGACGTACTTCAACGTCCTGCAATTGCAAGGTTCATAATTTCCACAATTTTCAATTTTCGCGAGTCATTTTTGGTACGTATACACGGGACACCTTCCTCAACAAGATGCCAGGCAGAGACAATGCCTTACCCAGCATGACCTCCTCCCCCCCCCCCTGCATGCCCTTTTCTCAGCAATTCACCTGTTATCAGTGACCTGGCCAGTATAGCCATGTCATGCCACGGTACGAAATTCAGGGCCAGAGTGACTCCCCAATCAATGACAATGTGGAGGACAAACTTTACATAGCATTAGAGGAAGAAACAGTTAGAAATGATGATCAGGTAATGTGGCAAAAAAAGGTCAGGTATTAGTGAGTGAAACATTGCTTATAATGCCTATATTACTGCTTGAAAACCAATATACTCTTGTACTACATATAAATTCGTAACAGTAAATAAATAAATACCGTTTATGAGTGGTGTGAAATAGTTATCCTCCCATAGAACTCGTTTTCTTTTGTGCCAGCCTGATAGAAAGCCCAGTAAGGTAAGGAGGCTTTCCTACCTGTAATGAGTATTTTAAACCTCAGGTGAGCGATTTCTCTATGAATTTTCGATGTTTCTCACCAAAAGCGAAAGTTTTGGCAAAGAAAAAAAGGGTTGAAAAATGGTCGGGATTGGGGGGTACCAGTGGTCAAAAAGTGGTCGGGACGGGGCAGGTTAAATATGTATCAAACCCTCATCCACTTTTCATGTGAGGGCACATCTTCCCATCATGCAGGCGCAGTTAGGTCAATGGGAAATTCCTAAGTACTGTATTTACATGTATTTACAATATATTGTAGTTGTTAACAAGGGTTCAATGCAGAAGCATTTAATTTATTAACAACAAGAGTTATTAAACAGAACGTAATCTCTTGGTTACAAAAGCACTTGAATTAGTCATTAATGCTCTCCGGGTTTTCCTCTGCTTTCAACAGGGACAACTTTTTTATAAAATTAAAAGGTAAAGAGCACAACCGCTCTGGGGGAAAATACTTCCCACAAGTGTACTAAAGGGTTTTTCCTGAGTTTGAAAACCCCGCCACAATAATTCTGGCAGGATCACGAAATATATCTGTATGTTCTGATGTATGAACTTTCTCCATGGTATTTATACATTACTGAAAGAAAACTAAATTGTCCTCACCTAATAAATAAGACATGAACACTGCAGGCACTTTATTTACAAATTACCAGTAAAGGGTTTTTGTACAGTATACACAGTATAAACAGTGCATACAAATTCTCTGTGAAAAGAATTATACAAACACCCAAATAGATCATGAAGTAGCTTCCCCATCTAGGAAATACTTTCCCATATTTTTTTTTCCTTTGTCATGACACTGGACCCTGATTTCATTCGCATTGGAAGTACTATTGGGTCTTGTTGTTGTTGTTGTTGGGGTAACTGCAGGGAGGTTCACCTTCAAACCCATCAGTATCACCTAGATAGCGGCATTCCCCTAAGAGATATGTAAAGGTAACGGGGATGAGTCGTGACCCCCACAGAGATGGAAGCTCCTTCTCATCTCTTTCTTCTTCTTCTTCTTCTTCTTTGTTAGCCAAAGGATGACCATAGCTGACTGACAGAGTGGGGGACAAATAATAACGTTTATCTTCAAATTCACTCAACCTCTCTTGTTTACTGATAGCGTGGTGATCTGTCCCTGGCGGTTAGATATACTGGTAGCTTTAACATAATGAATCTTATTGGTTCCCAGAAGAGGGTCTTTGTATTCTTGATGTTTAAGTTTTTTCCTGTCATAACTAGGAATACCCTTACCAGTTATCATCTCTGCAAGAGTATGGAGTATAATTTTGGCTTCAGACAACATGCTTCAACTATCAGTTTCTCCCCTACCTCAGTTTTTAACAGACCCAACTGTCCTTTACGTGCATCACTGTACAAAGGATGCTGGGGACTGGAATTAGATGTATATTTATCCAGTCCACAAGAGGATACCTTTGTAATTCAATGAATATATCTTCACACTCAAGTGAAAATACATAACTGTCTGTATCTCAGAATACTTCTTTTACTTTTTCCCCATAGTGCTTTGTGAGAACATCATACCAAAAATGATACATCTTCATCTTGCCCAACCCAAGAATTTGAAATCCCACAAATTGGGGATGAGACAGTTCTGTTTTTGGAGACAGAGAGATGGTTACTATTCGATTTTCTTTTTAACCCTTCGTGGGCAAATGGGGTCCCTACGGACCCCAGCATGTTTTTAAAATGTTGCCATTAAGCCATTTTTTACTTTCACAGCCTGGCCTCTCATGACTTTAATTGTAGATGGTTATTTTATATCCTCATTATATTTGAGCAAAAAATCTTGCACGATTAAGGAGTGACATTGCAATAAATGTCAGTGGGGTCCGCCACTAACCCACCTGGCCTTTCGTGTGACTAATTTTTATATATATATTTTTTCAGATATTTCAGATTATAAACATTAGGACAATGTCAATACCAGTAGCAATGTTTTATGTCTCAATGGTGGTGGCAGAAGGTGAAGAAGAAGAAAATTATTCAGATGGTGATTTATTTGTATCCGATGCTGATGATTATGACGTGCTTGAACAATCGGACAGTGAAATTAGTGTGAGTAGTATTGAGGCTCCTGTGAGTGCTGATGATAATTCTGAAAATGCAAGTGGTGGTAGTAATACAGAAGATGCTCATCAAGAGGATAAAACAAGAAATTGTCGTACCAAATTTATTATAGGGATAGTTTTATTGTATGATCATGCTAATTTACTTTACACATGAACTTGTTATTATTATGACAACCTGTTCCAAGAATATTGATAATCAGACATTCAAATAAGTGTAGAATCAGTACTTCCACACTCAAACGTTAATAAAATTGTTATACAATGAAAAAAAATTGTGAAAATAATAATAATAAAAAACAAAAACAAAAAGGGACACTTGGTGGGTTGGTTCCACGTGCCGTGTCCTGGGCAACATATGTACAAAGTTTAGTAGATATAACTTTACGCATATGGCAGAAATACACCATTAAGGTTTGGGGTCCGCTGGGACCCCATCGGCCTTCTGTGTAACATGGTAACCCCTGGCCAATGAAAGGTTAACCTGAGGCGTCCCATCAGTGTGTATACACGTTGCAACGTTTTGTCGTGGTGACTCCCGATGACATGTTTACAAGTTTTGGAAGTGCAAGGTCCGTCATTTGCACATTTTTCAAGTTTCGCTGGTGATTTTTGGTAGGCACATGTGGGAGACCTTTCTCTACCTGCTGCCAGGTGGCGACACTGCCTGGACCGGCGTTACCCTCCCCCACGCCATTTTCTCATCAACTCACCTGTTAGCAGTGACCTGGCCAGTAAAGACATATCACACTACGGTCTCTCTGACGACGAAATTCAAGGCGAAAGTGATTCCCGATGTGGTGGACAAATATTACCTGGCGTTAGAAGAAGAGACGTGCAGAAGGAATGAGGAGGTAATGTCGCCAAGGATGGTGCGGTATGTTGATATGTTTGGTGAGTGAAACAATGTTTATATTGCCTATATATATTATTGTGTGAAAACCAATATACTCTTGTATTACATATAAATTCGTACCAAATAAACAAATATTTTCCAATTCTGAGTGATTTGGAATAGTTATCCCTCCCATAGAAAAGTCTTCTCTGGGGCATGGCTCCAGAGAATGCGGTACCAAACAAGGGGAAGGTCACCTGCACAGGGCACTTTTAAACTCAGGTGAGCACTTTGTCTCTGAATTTTCTATTTTTCTCATGAAAAGCGGAGGTTTTAGCCAAAAAAAAAAAAAAATTTGATCTGCCAGGATTGGGGGGGGGGGTCACTGGTGAAAAATCTGCCAGGATGCGATGGGATTAGGGTATCATCCTTCTGTAGAAAGGATTCCTAACACTTTTCAGGAATTCGTTCCTCTTTTGGCAAACTTTAGTTTTTGTGGCATATCTCTGGGAATTGAATAATGTTTCCCAAACAGTGAATTTGACATTAGCTTGTACCTAGCTTGTTTGTCCTTAGATGAGGCATTATTTCTTAGTTGAATATTTTGTTCTATGTAGTCTTTTAAATATGGTCCCTGTCTAAAAATGAACACTGAGATCACTCTAGCTAATCACAGGTCATGTCTAATATATAACTGCAACACAGGTAGAGCTATAAGATAGTTGTACTTTGCTGAGTGAGAAGCTACAAGTTTTTAATTAAATTTAGGATATTTTCCACCTTCCTTTTCTAATAGCTGTTTAGAATAGGGTGAAAGATCATCATAAGTAATGTTTTTTTTGCTCTAATCCCAGAGGAAAATCATCTGTTAACTGAGCAACCTCTGCAGACACTGGCAGAGTGTCACACAGAACCCAGTACCCAAACATACCGTCAGTAGGTTGCCTTTCACTTCCCTTATCAAGAAATGTTTTCATCTCACTGTCACTAAGCTTCTTTATATCACCAATGGGAAGCGATTCTGCCATTACAGAGGCATAGAGTGAATTAAAGTCATAATACCTTAAAAAACTGAAGTATCAGCTGTGGGATCAAAGCTAGGGTTGGTGAATTCGCTATTAGCTCTCGTGAAGCGGCGAACAACCGTTGCCAAACCACATCGGATTTTATTCTGAATGAGGTGAATCAAAGACCTATCACTGATGAGTTGAACTTCTGTTTTGAATATTTCAGCCAGCTATCGAAGCTGAATGAAGGGAGGGAGACATAATTAACTATATCTAAATGGTATTGTTGCTGCAAAGTTCTACACCAGTTTGTGAACGTATCAGCTACTAGACTACAGTCTGCTTTAAGGTACAGCATGAGATAGTCCTTCAAACTAGAGCAACCTGCCATTGACCAAACTTTTGATGCATGATCATACTCTTCCTCTGTAATGCAGCGTCCTTTTAATGAACTGTAAAATGCATCAATGGGTGGAAAACTATGATCTTCAAGCCTATCAGTCTCAGAAAGATATTCATATGGAAATACCTGCTTCCCAGAAATTAGCATTTCTTCTAAGGATTCATCCATTTCTCCAAGTATTTCCTTAGTGAATTTGAGAGAATTTCCGGAATGAATGTGTACCTTAGCCAAATCAGCATGACTCCCACTCATAAAGCCATAACTATCGATGAATCTCAGCTTTTTTTCTATTTTTTTTTTTATGTGTCCGATTCTGGACATAGGCTTCACAGCCTGCTCTCAAGGCCCAGCAGTCCTCCTACATACCATACACCTCTACATGTCACTACTTCGGCGCTAATACCCACCGTCCATATTGAAAACATGCTAGGGCTGTCTCATACAGGACTGGTGTTTTGGTAAGAGCGGGGGTATTTTTACGACATGTCGGCTGGTCTTCTAGTAGATCAGTAAAGTCTGATGTAATGAAAATCAAATCCTTAAACTGTTCCCTGCCCCAGCCAGGATTTGAACCTGAGTCCGTTAGAACTGCAGGCCACCTCTCTACCGAGTGAGCCACTGCCAATATCAGCCTTAAAAAGCTTCAGTGTCTGTTTGCAAAGCAGGTTAATGGGGAGGTCTTGGTTCATTTCCTTAATGATCCGTCTGTTAACCTGGTTGTACCTGTCTGTGTAGTAGCAGAAGGTTCTGTCCAGTGAAGTCATCACTTCCACCAATCGCAACTGACAGTGTTCGATGTCCTTCAATTCTTCCTTGAACTTATCTAGGGCACACACTACCCAGCTGATCTCCATCATCGACAAGTCTCCACTCTCCATCACTGGTGGTGCTGGCTGTTCTGCTGCGGTCTCCTGCTCTCAGCCCTCTTGCTCTCAGCTCCGGATTTGAGCCACTTTCCCTGCTGTCTCGCGTATTACGAGTTCAATTCACATACTATTAAAAATACATTACAATTCGATAAAAAATAGGTCCTCGCTTACAATGAAATTCACTTACTGTGAGCCCGGGTACTATGCATACCTACTGTAGTCAATTACGATTACGATTACACAAAAGTCTGTAGTCGATTACAATCGAATACGATTACAGATTACGATTACCCCACGTCTGCTAAATATGTCAGATTGATATATATTATATATATATATATATATATATATATATATATATATATATATATATATATATATATATATATATATATATATATATATATATATATATATATATATATATATATATATATATATATATATATATATATATTGAGTACACCGCTTTCTGTCCGATCAGCGAAGTTAAGCAACATTAGGTCTGGTTGGTACTTGGATGGGTGACCGCCTGGGAATATCAGATCCTGTTGGCATAACGTTCTCTCTACGTGTCAAGTGGGGTTGGTGGAGGATTAGTGTCCCTCCCTGTAAAACAATTAACTCTAAGCCTTTGGCCACCCCGTTTGGGATACATGGCGTCTGGCAATGAATGAATGAACTAACCCTAAATTATAAGTCAAATTATGAGCAATGGTAATTATTCTGGTAGAGTTGTCTTTTATATTCATATTACATTTCCTACACAGTGCCCCTACGTAATTGTTAAATTGCTTATAATGGAGATGATTTCTGTGTTTGTCACTACCGTTAACAAATGCTGACTCACATTACTAACACATCATTTGCCTTTGAAAGTTTTCCTCATCCTCGTCTGTCATATGGATGGGAAATTTGTGGGGACTCTGTAACCGCTCATATGAGAGGGTTATTTATCTATGAAATGTGCGGCTGCATCGGGCCCAGCATATGTATATGAATCTACTAAATTATCATCTCTATCCACAATGATATAAGCTTATGCTATTGCGTGATGTGTGCTGACAAAATTATCCCTATCACCCCCATCCTTCAGTTAGGCTGCAATATCATAGAAACACACAACATCAGGGGACACTGTTTTCCACCAATTTTTAAATTTAATGGTGGAACCTTGCTCAGGAATTAACTTCTTTCTGTCGGGAGAAGCAAAATTGTGAATGTGAAACCTTCTCCTCCTTCCCAGTAAATTCCGAAAAGCACACTTCACAGAAGAAAGGACTCATAGGTTGACGTTTATGTACAAATGTCCTTAAATCTTTTATCAGACAGCAGTGTTTGTAGTCTAATAAAAGTAATATTACTTTGTCCTCATACTTCGTGCTCCCTATTCTGACTATAGCCAGTTCGTTGTGATGTTTATCGTTCAGGCATTAAATATTAATACTTAATTGATTCTGAGTTTCTAACTGATCAAGCAAGTACCAAGAAATCTCTTTCCCTCGAGGAAACTTTATCAAAGTACTACATTATTCCCATGAATCCTCTCGACGCTGCATATCCCTTCATTTATTATGGATATAAAATATCTTATAAACAGCCAAGCCCTGTATTATACAAGCATCTTTATCTGCTCCTGTTATAGGTTGAGGATTAAATATCTGCTTGCATCCTCTTACTCTTGTGGGAAATTCTACATATGTACAGTACCTATAGAATGAGGAACAACATTTTTTATAATATTGCACCAGATGCTGTTGGCATCCCTACGTGTCAAGTGGGGTTGGTGGAGGATTAGTGCCCCTCCCTGTAAAACAATTAACTCTAAGCCGTTGGCCACCCCATTTGGGATACATGGCGTCTGGCAATGGATGGATGGATGGATTTCTATGTATTTGGTGTAGTCTAATACAAAGCCACTCCCCTCGGTGGCTGAAAGAACGTTTTCTATGTGATTTAATATGTACTGTTTCAGCTCCTCCAGTGTTTGTCCTATAGTGATGAGAGTAATGATAACTCGTGGAGTGTGAATATAGTGAGTTCTGGTTGTATCTTCCACCTCTAAAACAGGTTTCCGCCATAATACAACTGCCAGCACTAAGTATATACCAACAGATGGTGCCTGCATCTGCCTCTTTACATTTTGAATATGATGACTGAAAAATGTACCAAAATCTGTTAAGAACACTACAGGGTCCTGAGTGTAATCTCCTGGTGGGCTAAATCTGACCTCATGCAAAAGGCCATCAAAAAATGCCCTACTGTAGAGCTTACTGTTTTCAGTAGAGATGATAAAGGTGTATGTCCATCACCCCTGCTTGTAGAGGGAGTAGCCACATCCTCACTGCTTGTAAAGGCTGTGGCCACATCCTCCCTGCTTGTAGAGGGAGTAGCCACATCCTCACTGCTTGTAAAGGCTGTGGCCACATCCTCCCTGCTTGTAGAGGCAGTAGCCACATCATCTCTGCTAGTTGATGTGTTTCCAGGGAGATGGGGTCATCTTAACTGCTTTGAAGTTCCTCCTACTCCGCCTGTGAACAGCGGTGTTTTTTCCTTAAGGTTTCTTCCTGATAATGTGTAGCCATTAACAATAATAGGTATATAGGGTATTCACTCGTCAGTGTTTATGATTACCCACCTTGTAAACAGGAGTGTCTGTGATATCGGTGGAAATAAATGTCGATGAATCGCTCACAACCTGGACATTTCACACAGGTGTGGGCTGTTTTGATGTTAATCTTGCTGCCTCACTTCTCGCAGCGGGTCTCCAGATCTCTAGACGTACCATGATGAAAGGAAACCCCCGGTTTATCGGTGGCTTTATAAATCCTGAGAGCCTCAGTTGCCAACTGTAAGCTCCATAGGTCCTATCGAGATGTGGTCAGATTCTTATGCAGACGCACACACCCTCACAAAGGGAGATTACTGTTCTTGCTCTTAACCATTTAATTTGTTTAATTATTTTTTCCGAGCATGGTAATATTATTGGCTGTTAATTCAAGTTGTATAGTGATTTTGACTGTGGTAAAAGGTTGTTGGTTCACTGAAAGCAGTGATGAGAAATAGGGAGGTGAGTATGGAAGTTAAGAAGTCACTGCATGATAATACTGTGATCCCTACCCTGACGTATGGAAGCAAGACATGGACCTTGTTAGAGGGGAACAAGTCAAGAGTGAGAGCAGTGGAAATGAGTTACTTGAGTGGAGCATGTGGAGTGACATGGAGGGACAGGCTAACTAATCAAGAAGTGAAGGAACGTTGTGGGGTGGATGTGGATGTGGTTGAGAAAATTAGGAGAAATACACTGAGGTGATTTGGACATGTGGAGAGAATGGAGGATGAAAGACTGACTAAGAGAGTGTATGGAGGTGAAGTGGAGGGAGGGAGAGGGAGGGGAAGACAGAGGATGAGGTGGAAGGATGGAGTTGAGAGGTATATGAGGGAGGAGGGGTGAGTTGGGAGGAGGGCAGTCAAACGGTGGGTGACAGAGCGACTTGGAGGCGTTTTGTCTGTGGCCATTCTTTGCGGGATTAGGGCGTCGGACTATAGACAGATAAATAGACAAGGAAGAATAAGAAAAAAAAAATAGGAAGAAAACAATGAGAGAGAGAGAGAGAGAGAGAGAGAGAGAGAGAGAGAGAGAGAGAGAGAGAGAGACAGACAGACAGACAGACAGACAGAGAGACAGACAGACAGACAGAGACAGACAGACAGACAGAGACAGACAGACAGACAGACAGACAGACAGAGACAGACAGACAGACAGAGACAGACAGACAGACAGACAGGCAGACAGTAATTATTTTTCCAAGCGTAATAAATAACAGTGCTGTAAAATTCTAGCTGAATAGTGATGTTGACTGTGGCAGCAGAGAATAAAAAAAATGAAGAGAAAAGAGAGGGAGGTGAGACGTGTGTTCTTTGTATTTATCACCCACGGTCATCATGGTAGTGCCCGAGATGTCCCTGTTATGGTTTATTATCGCCAGGTGAAAGAGCATCGAGGGAGGGGCTGAGTTTACTGATATGGATGGGTCACAGAGAGGAAAACAGACAGACAGACAGTAATTATTTTTCTAATCGTGGTAATAATAGTGCCATTAAATTCTAGCTGTAACATTTGGAAACATTGTGTGACCCACACAAGATACCCAAGATATTTTGCATTAAATGTGCAGACTTACTGTGCCTGAGTGATGCACAGTGCCTGATACTGTGTGTCCAGGATTAGCATGTATGCAATAGGAAAACATTATTAATCAATGTCTTTAAATGTTTCACTTTGTTTTTATTTGTCCTTTATATGAAAAGACGTTTCTTAAATCAGGTAATTATGGTGGTGGTGTTAATTGTAGATATTGTAGCTGTAGAGTGAATGTAGCTGTAGAGAATAAGAAGAAATTAGAAAACAGAATGAGAGAGAGAGAGAGAGAGAGAGAGAGAGAGAGAGAGAGAGAGAGAGAGAGAGTCTTTCGCTAGGTGAAAGTTGGTCAAGGCCACTCACTTGGGTCTCCCACCTGCGGGTGGGGGGAGGGGGAATGCCCAGTACAGCCCTGCCCAGGGCTATGCGTGCGTAGTCCTGGGCAGGGTTGTACTTCTCAGGGATTAAGTTCCTCGAAGGTGTGGAGGTCACCCAGTAGCAAGCCATATGGTAGTCGTGGTGTTTTTATGGTTTACTGATAATTGCTAATAAGTTCAAACAGTTTGGTAGGGTCCATTATTGCAGGAAGTTTGTGTTGCCCTGGCGGTGCCTGGGATGGTGATGGGTTCTGGTTCAGGGCTAGGATAACACACTTTATGCAGTGTGGAGTTCTTGATATTTCGAATTGTGTGTGGCAATATTTCAAACATTTCTCTAAGTAGAACAAGAACAAATGTATAAAGCTGGCCTCTTCCGATATTGGTGAAATAAACCAAAATAATTCTTCGTTAACCTCAGTTTCATGAAACCAATGCATTCGTAACCGTGGAATGGACTGGTTGATGGTCGTGTACAAGTTGCATATAGTAATAAAATGGTCACTCATAATCATCGGATTATCATTAATTTTTCTCTCTGATTTAAGATTTATAAAGAAAAAAATAGTCAATCAGAGTTGGAGATTATCGTACCTCGCACAAAACATGCACCCTGGCTGTGACGTCACAACCCACACCAGGGCCACAGCTGACCACCATTCACAACAATGTCTGGGAATCATGTTCCAGTAAAGGGAAGATTTCTGTGATATTCAACGCTTATTATCATGATAGGAGCGTACAACTTAGTGTGATAGGTGTCTTAAAGATGAAGTATGCTGTGTTTATGCTTTAGCGAAAAGTTTTGTTGGTTTTAGAGAGACTCGTAGTGATGGCAAACCTTGCAACAACCAGGGGACTGTAGGACAACTTTATAGCATTAAGATTAAAGTTGGTAAAGTCATAATGAAGTGATTTATGAACTGAACCAGTATAAGTATTGCTAGATCCTGACTCTAGGGGCATATAACCCTGAAAATGGGCATTAAGACATAGGGAAGATGTCACAAAGACCGAAATATTTCAGTGTTTTCCCTCCTAAAGAGGCCTGACCGTAGACAGCTCTGTGGAATATTCGGTTATCTGATTTCTTGGTCTTATGTACTGGTGATGTTTGAACATATTTTTGGTAACAGCCAGCCTGATCTGGGGAATAAGATTTTCACACCACTTCCAGTGACTTCAGCCAAAGTTAGGGTTGGTTTTGCTTGACAAGTGACAAGCTGTATATGTTAGGCTGTTATAACTTTTATCTTCATAAAGGTTCATACACACCTAATTACCTGAAATCCAGTCAAAAATATGTATTTCATTTGACTAATAATAAAAATTCAAGATTCAAAACAAAAATTTGCTAAAGTTAGCAGAAGTGTTTCACCTCGAGCTTGACAACTTGCCTTGACAGATTTTTGTCTCGTGTAAATATTGGTTTATAATGTAAATACATTTATTTGTTATTTAAATCAATATTTATGCAAAATGGAAGTCTGTCAATGCGTGTTGACGATCTGAAGGTGATATCAGCTAACTTTACATTATACCTCTGAAACCTGATTTTTTAAAACGTTTTTTTAATAACCATATTAAGCACAAACTTGTTACTGGATTTC
>NC_136980.1:17323101-17353023 GCF_032717465.1 Coenobita brevimanus
CTTTCTTTACCTGGAATAGAATACAAGACGCTTTCCTACATGAGATGTTCACTAGCACCCTTGTTTACTCTCTTTGGCTTCCGTGGAATAATATCGTCTGGCATTAGCTGGAATACAGTACAAAAATTCTCCCAGCCATGACAGAGTTAGCTCTTTCAAGAAAATTTTAGATATTTCTTGGCATATCTGTTACGCAACTCCTTTTTTTATTACACCCGCCCTTACAGAACAAGCAGGGGTATTGTTATACAAAGACCACGCGCGTGTGTTTGTGACTGTGTGTGTGTGGGGAGGGAGCGGATGTGAATATAATAGTTAAGACTGCTTTGATCTCATTAAATCAACCCTGGCAAAAGAGATGAGAGTTCGCCAAGAAGTTGATCTTTTAATTCTGATAACAATAGGACAAAATTCAATCTCACATGGCGTGGTCATGGGTAACTTTTTCTTTTCATTATTAGATTTTGGCAAATAATGGAAGTGGGTTCAGGGTAATGTAAAGATAAATGGATTCAATTTTGAGAACAATCAACCAAAGACCAACTTCACAAGACAAAGGGAAACCCCATAGTCGCGTGGCAAAATCACCATAAACAGCTTTGAACATATTTAGATCAAACATGGTTGAAGAGTAGGGCAAGGATGAAAGGATTCGACTTTGAAAACACTCAGTCATTGGTGAAGGTCACAGGGTAAGGCCAAACGTCAGGCTCAAATTTGAGGCAAGGTCACATTTAATCATTAATACCAAACATGGAGGATGGGTTGGGGGTAAGGCAAGAAAGATGGGATTCGCTTTTGATAACAGTAAGTCAGTGTCACAGGGAAAGGTTAAATTTTCTGCCTCTAGTCAAGATGTAGGGTCCAGTTGTGCACTCCTTGAGCACTACTTTTTTTCATCCTTCAACCAAAGGAACACAAGACTTTTTACGAGAAGAGGTATTTTTGTGTAATACTAAGGTCTGTAGCATTATCATTATGAATATTGCTGGAGCATCGTTGAGTCGCGATATTATTTCTCTCTCAATCTGATTAAACTTGATATGCCTCCTTTCACACTTTCCTATAAAATGTCCACTCCAGTTTTTCTTACTGCGTGGTGTTCTTTCTGACTTTTTCCTGTCGGCTTCGGCCAGAGTGTTTGGAGGGCGGGGGAGAGCCTTCTTCTTTGCTATCTTTATCTCATTCTAGTAGTTCAGTTACTCTTCTAGGAGCTGCCTAGCATGGGCCAACCGGCCTACTGCAGTTATCCTCTCTTCTTATGCCAGAGATAATATGACATCAATGCTAGTCCAGTATTAAAGATAGGGTAGGTTTTGGTTTGGTTAATTTCGCTTAGATTGGGTTGAATTTAGGTTAAGTTTCTTTAAGTTGGTTTCTGTTGGATTAGAATGGGTTGTGTTAGACTGAGTTAAGTAAATTCAGCCCAGACATACCCCAGACACACCCCATATGTACACCACATGCATCTCAGACACGTCCCAGGCGGGGTTGGAATAATTACACTTCAAAAATTTAATTACAGTTACAATTACAATTAATTTCTTTGTTTTTAAATTATAATTATAAATACAAATACATTTGGGAATAGCAATTACATTACAATTACTGCAAAACAAATTCATTTATACTGCAATTACAATTATAATTACAAATTTCCGAATTTGGAAAAAAAATCGATATGGTTATGAAAACTACAAATCTGGCATTGTAAGGTCCTTTATTTACAGTGGCACAAACTAATTTGAAAACAATAATCAAGATTTCATGTTTGTACAAGTTGCAGACAGTAACTAAAGAGCCTGTAGTTTTTCAAACAATTCACTATTGCACTTAATAAATAACACTGAACGGAAAGAAGTGACACCAAGATGAGATCTGTCCACAGTGAAGTAATTTCCAGCAATGCTGAAATCTCGCTCTGATGGAGCATATGTAGCAGTGCACCCAATTACCTCTTTTGCAAGATTCTTCAGTGGCTGCAAAGCTTGTAACACTTCTTTCCAGTATAGCACTGGATCACTGGAAAATGGCAGAGTTCCTTCCTGTACATATTGCTTCAACAAAAGACTCACTGACACTGTGCTTCCCTCTGATCCCGTTAATTTTGGAGCATTTATGAACATTTTGGTGTAAAAGAGAACAGTCTGGGTCTTTTTGATTCCGGGAATCCTTCTGCTAGATCATCCTTGTTACAGTCTTTATCCTTTGTTGACCTCTCGTGAACCACCTCCAATTCTTAAAGCATTTCCTTGACATATGCCAGCACTTGGTCCTCCTGCTCTTGTAATGAAATCTAGTCCAGTTTGATCCTAGGATCCCAAAAAGCCACCACTTGAATATCTCTCATTTTCAAGTATGGATCCAATCTTTTCTCCACAGAGTCCAATTGCACTTTAGCCAGTTGTTCACAGTATTATAATTTGGTATTATTAAACAGATACTCCAGTGAGTGTCAAAGTCCCTGAATCTCTGGTCCAATAGGAGTTATGGTCACCTTCTTTTGTCGCTCCACAACTTCCAAGGCCTCGTGAAAGGTTCGAGGACAATCACAAGCTCCTTTAAGGCAGAAATCTCCATTGGCATGAATTTCTTACTCCTCTGCTCTCTCTGGGACAGTAGCTTAATTGCATTATTCACCTTTACAGGGTCCTTGAGTATAGATTTCACCATTTTCAGCTGTGAATTTTATCTTGTCACATTTTGTGTCTGGAGAACAATCCTTCTAGATCGAAGGTACGGAGCAACTACTGTTGATTTCCTCATTGAGTTGATCAAGGATGTAATTTTCTGAAGCGTTGATGACAGTAATGAATTTTTTTACATCTGGGTGAGTAGACTCATATCTCACACGGATGCTGAGTCTGTGCAAAACATTCCATTCTTTGAGGAAGGTGAGTCAGAACATCTACTGTAAGGAATTATCCTCATCAATGATGTTGGGGTCACATGAATTTCAGCCCCCTCTTCTTCCTGATCTGTGTAGAACTTGGCAAGGAAATGTCAAATGCATTCACCATTAAGATGCATTTTCAGCTACGACTTTCTTTACTTTCCCTTGAATACTGAACCGGTTGACAGTTTCCTCATAGACAGATGCAGTGTTAAATGTTCCGTGTCGGCCTTCTGAATTATCACAACTAAGGACACAAGACTTCAGTTCTCAGTCTCTGTTAACATAGTTCACTGATGGGAAGATAGTGTGTGTGTGTGTGAGCCGTGAGGAATGTGTGTCTAGGAGAGAGTGTGAACGAGTGAGTCGAGCCTTCTCTTTCTGCTCCTTTTTATTTAGTCCTGCCTCTCCCAAGCAACCTGAGTAGGAGGAGTTCTCTGATGATGTTGGCACTAGTGACTGGTAAAATCTAGGGATTAGGGAGGAGCCAGGGCTCTGGACCATACCCCTCTTCGATCACGAGGCCTCGGCATTTCCGATCGAAGGGGGACAAGGAGCTGGGTCAGGTCCCATGAGAGAACAGGTGTTTGGGACAAAGTCAGTAGGACTGTCAAAACGCGGCTTAGGTGGGTTAATCCCGGGGCATCTTAATCCCATAATGACAGCTTGATACAGGGTTACCTTACCAGTACCATTTTCCTCCCTTTTCACAATTACAATTGTTACAATTAACTTATCAATTAATTAATTACAATTACAATTACTTCAATTTTATTTTCAATTACAGTTACAATTGCAATTACTATATTTCTGTAATTAATTAAGTTTCAATTAAATTACAAGTACAGTTACTCCAACCCTGGTCCCAGGAAGCACACCAAACACACCACTAATAACCCCCGTCATTGTACACTCTTCCCCAAGGCCTGCACCCCTATGGATGCGGCAAAAATCAATGAGGGTGAAAGTGTGAATGCAGCTTTCCAGATTTAATCCTTCCAAAATGTATAGTAACTCAATCTATGGGTGAGGGAATGAGACACTGTATACAAAATTGATTTGGCCTCCCTTATGGGTGTGAGAAAAAAGCTTTCTCTGGCTGCAGAGGAAAAGTTAAGTTATACTTTCTCCTGCTCTGCAAAATCTGTTCTACGGTGGATAAATCGTGTGAGTTTCACTTATTTAAATTAAAATGGGATTTCTTCAGCTGGAGAACATTAGATTACTGAAAATTAAAAAATCCTAATCTTTTTATCACAGCCAGTACTGGATCGTCTTTTTCTGACAGCATATTTTCTTAATTTATGTGACTGATATCACTATGTGTACCCTCGTCCCACAGCCACTGGGTACGTACTGTACACCTCTCACGCAGCAGGCCTAACCCTGACCCTCGTCTCCTACCATTCTTCTCGTCGTCGTTCACCTCTTCATCCTGACCCCTGTCATCATCATCATCATCATCATCTTTTTCTTCTCCTTCTTCTTCTTCTCTTTTATTCTGTTTGCAAACCAAAGTCTGTTGACTTCAAACAGACTATTACTATGAGTTTTTTCTATGTCATGTGGATTATTTGAATGGCAGTAGTTGACGTCTACTCTCTGAACTCCTTCTAGAATTTGAAGGTTGACAGTTGACGTATATGAAACAGTTCCAGCTTCTAACGGTTCTGTTTCTTATATTCATGTCCTCTGTATAAAACCATGTGCCTCGCCTGACAGTGCCCTGCTGATGAGTGCAAGTGTGCCATATAGAAAAGTATTGGGCATTTTCAGTCGATGGTGTTACGTTGGGCGAGGTATTTCACTTCTTATACTTATGTATATGCATTCCGTCCTTCTGTATCAGTTCTCTTAATTAGGGTCGATGGTTGACGTACATGAAATAGTTCCTGACACCTCTGGTTCTCTTTCATATATTGTTGTCCCATACATTAGTTTATGTGCCTCGACTGATAGTCAGCCGGTGATGAGTGCTGCTGTGTAAAGTAGAAAGGCATGACATATCTGCAATCGATAGTGTTCTGTTCGTGAAGGCACTATCCATATTAGTATAATAGTTAGTTAGGTTTAGCTATTTGTATGTTCAGGCTTGGGTGCAGGGTAGCGATTTTTATTGTTAGGATTATTAGAACTCTGTTATATTCTAAATTATTTTTTTCGTTATTATAAAAAACAAATAAAAATGAATATTATATATATATATATATATATATATATATATATATATATATATATATATATATATATATATATATATATATATATATATATATATATATATAACCCACTTCTCCTTTGCAGTTGTAGGTGGTAGAGTTGTTTATCTTCAGTGGATAACCATTGACTATTTACATTTGTGATATCAAAAAGTTTATTTAGGGCATCATATTTTCCCTTCTTGACACACTCATTGTAAGATTTTAGCACCTTGTCAAGCTTTGCTTGTATTGCTTCATCTGACACCTGTGGAAAGTTTAATTTATTCTCCCATAATTTTGTTACTTCTTTGGAAATTTCGGCTGTTGGTTCTTTTCTTAATTTGATTTTTGCTTCAAGAAGCTGGTAACGTCCAACAACTTGCATTTGGTTTGGCATTCTGCATTTTTCTTCTAATGAAGATTCTTTTAAAAGTACAATTCCTCTTCTTGTATGTGACTGTTGGAACCACAGCAAATTATTGGTCCGGACATCCTTGTTCTTCTGTACGATAGTATCACTTCTTTTGTGCGACCTGAATATATATATATATATATATATATATATATATCCATCCATCATCCAATCTTACGTTGCTCCATGAGGTGCGTAGAAGCCCGGGGCTAGGCAGTTGATACCTGACATTTAAGATGAGAGTGGATATATATATATATATATATATATATATATATATATATATATATATATATATATATATATATATATATATATATATATATATATATATATCCAATCCTATGTCATCCCATGAGGAACGTAGGAACCCGGGGCTAGGCAAGTTGGTCCTGATATTTAAGATGAGAGTCACCAGTCTCACACATCCCTGAGTGGCATTACGTGGGCAGTAAACCCCAACCCTCCCTTGGATATAAACCTAAACAGGCTCGATCCAGTTGGAGCACCTTAATTACCCACTAAACCAATTGACGCCATAATATAGTTATATGGTTACCACCCAGCGTAGTAAATGGTTTCCTGATAACAGGAAACCATTTGACTTGTCACTCAGTGTAGAGTCGCCCACAGGCAGAAGGAAGAGGAAAGAAAGAAGGAAAGAAAGACAGAAGAGGGAGTGAAAAGTCACCAGTGGATAGAAGAAAGAGGAAAGAATGAAGGAAAGAAAGACAGAAGAGGCAGGAAAGAAAGAAGGAAAAGGCAGACACCCAAAGCACCACCCTTTCAAGCACATATATATTTCTCTCTCTCTCTCTCTCTCTCTCTCTCTCTATATATATATATATATATATATATATATATATATATATATATATATATATATATATATATATATATATATATATATATTTTACCAGACGCCTTAAGGGATGGCCACAAACAAATTGCCTCCATGTCACCTTGTTCCCCGCCATTTCATTGCCCTGCTCCCAGCTCACACCCCCTCTCTCATATACCTCTCCACTCCATCCCTCCATCTCATCCTTGGCCTCCCCCTCCCTCTCCCCCCCTCCACCTCACTCACATACACTCTCCTCGTCAGTCTCTCACTTCCTTCCTCTCCTCATGGCCAAACCGCCTCAATGTGATTCTCCTAACACTTCTTATCACATCCACACTACAACGCTCCTTCACTCCCTCATTTGGCAGTCTGTCTCACCATGTGACCCCACATGCTCCTCTCAAAAAACTCATTTCCACTTCTCTCACTCTTGACTTCCGTCCCTCCAACAAGGTCCAAGCTTCACTTCCATACGTCAGAGTTGGTAACATAATACTGTCATGTAGTATCTTTTTTATTTCCTTGCTCACTTTCCTGTTTCTTATGACTGCTTTCAAGGAACCAGCAACCTTTCTTCCCTGTTGCACCCTTTCAAGCACCTCACCCTCTAAACTTCCATTCTTACTCATCACACTACCAAAGTACTTAAACTCACTCATGTTTTCCATTTCCTCCTCATGCGACTTCATTGTACATTCACTGACTTCACTTCTCTTGAAGACCATAACTTTACTCTTCTCTACATTCACCTTTAGATTCCGTTTCTTGCACACTCTCCCAAACTCATCCACCAAGCCTTGCAGCTCCCCTTCATCTTCACTTAACAACACAATATCATCTGCAAACAACAGGACAGGAAGTTTCCAAACACTGCCCTCTCTCATTAATGCCCCTCCAACATCCACTGCCCTACCTTGCATCTCATTTATAGCCCCATCCATATATAGATTGAACAACCATGGAGACATAACACATCCCTGTTTCAATCCAACCTTCAGATAGAAAAATTCACTCAGTTCATTAGCCACACGCACTGCAGCCTTAGCACCCTTATACGTACCCTTCACGGCCTTCAACAACTTCCCATCTACTCCATTTATTCTTAATACTTTCCACAATCCTTGTCTATCCACCCTGTCATATGCTTTCTCCAAATCCATGAAGGCCGTATACAACTTCTTGAATCTTTTCCACTAAAGATCTAGGAATGAATATCTGATCTACACATCCTCTTCCCTTCCTAAAACCTCCATTTTCTTCTCCAACTAAGTCCTCTGTTATTTCCCTAACTCTGTCAATAAGTATCCTATCATATACTTTTCCTATTACACTAAGAAGACAGATACCCCTATAATTATTACACACTTCTTTTTTCCCTTTTCCTTTGTACAGGGGAATAATTGTACCTGACTTCCAATCTTCCGGGACTCTACCTTCCTCCCAGGCCAATCTGCACATCTTCCCCATCCATTCTACTACTATCTCTCCCCCATGCTTCAACATTTCACCACACTCTACATCAATTCCTGGGGCTTTCCTCATTTTAACTTTCTTCACTGCTCCCACAACTTCCATCCTACTGATTTCTTCCTGTCTTCTAACATACCTCCTTCTCCCAGGCATTCCCCAGCCACTTATACTTGCATTACTTTCATTCTCTGTGTTCAACAAGTCCTTAAAGTGTTCTCTCCATCTGCTCACTTCCTCTCTCTTCTCCACTTATAATCTTCCATTTTTGTCTTTCACTCCTCAGCTAACTTCTTTGGCACCCTGTCTAACTCTCTTTACCTCTTTTCAGTACATTTTCTTACATTCCTTCCACTTTACACTCAAGTTCCTTCCAAATTCCTCATTCCTTCTCTTCCTGCTCTTTCTTACTAATCTTTTTACCTCTCTCTTCCTCTCCGCATATAACTCTCTCCTCCGTCTCTCAGCTTCTTTGACGCCCCTGTTTTTCACCAGTCACATATGCTTTCTTCTTTTGTGCTACAGCCTCTCTTACCTCTTCCTTCCACCATGCTGTTTCTTGAACCCCCATTCGTCTTCTCTTCACCCCACACACCACCTCACATGCTGTATGGACTTCTTCTGTGAATATATATAGATAGATAGATAGATAGGTAGATATAGATATAGATATAGATAGATAGATAGATAGACAGGTAGATATAGATATATAGATAGATAGATAGATAGGTAGATATAGATATATAGATAGATAGATAGAAAAATAGATAGATATTAGGGTTATAACTTTTTTACAACCTTATGTTCCTGTACCTCAAGTCGTTGAACTTTTGCTTAAAAACAAAGAAAAAAGTCCTTATTCCTCTCAGTTTTAGAAAAAAAAAAAAAGGTCACCCTGAAATAAAAATTCGATTTTTGGAAGTGTTTATTACATGTATAATAATAGAAAAAACAAGAGCTTATATAAATGCATTAATACTTCAAATCACTGTTTATTACCTAGAATAAATCTAAGTTGCAGTTTGGCTTTGTTTCTGCAGGCAGCATAAAGTTCCTGCATCACTTTGACTGCAGTTCTGTAAACTGATTATTTCTTGGTATCCTGAGTAAGGATGGCTCCTGCTTCCAGTGATTCTGCAATAGGTTTACTGCTTTTTTGTAAGGTTTCAATATTTCTGACAAGTTCTTGAAGTCATTTTCATTGTACCTCTGATTGATAAACCAGTACTCTGCCCATTCGTACGAAATGAATCTGCATATCTTCTTCAAAGTCTTCCTTGTTGTAGGTATATGAATGAATGCAAGGATAGTGAGAATTGCTCTTGAATTCCACCTCGCATTACTGATATTTGGAATTTTGTGAAAGTTAATCAAAGGAAAATGCCCGTTTTCTTCAGAGAATCTGAACACTCGTGTTAATAGTACAAAAACTTCATGTCATCTCTCCATCCTCACTTATCGAGGATCTCTTCTGTTCCATTAACAAACTGTGACTTTAGTTTTTCATAATTCTTTATTAGCTGAGACACAAATGGATATTCGATGTTTGGAGAATTGGCGTTAGCGCCAAGTTCTTCGTCCATCACCAAACGGAGAATCCAGTCCAGAATGAGACAGTCCTAGCATGTATTCAATATGGATGGTGGGTGTTAGCGCCGAAGTGGTGACATGTGGAGATGCAGGAGGACTATTGGGCCCGAAGGAGAACCACTGCGACTTGGGGATAGGCCCTGAAGCCTTTGCCCAGAGTCGGACAAGTATATATATATATATATATATATATATATATATATATATATATATATATATATATATATATATGAAAGTGGAAGAGATGAATATCTGAGACCGTCTCGCTGGAGATGGCTGGGGCACATGTAGGCCTATAGAAAAGAAGGCAGCTTAATTCAGGATGTGCCAGAGTGGACTGCTAGAGGAAGAAGAGGCAGAGGTAGGCCGAGGGAAACCTGGTTGAGAACAATGAAAAGAGAAGCAGGAGAGGGGTGTTGGTGGGACCTGAAGGAGATGGCAAGAGACAAACATTGGTGGAGAGAGCTCATCGAGGCCCTATGCATCCCGTCGGGTGCCGCAGGAAATTATATATATATATATATATATATATATATATATATATATATATATATATATATATATATATATATATTATTGGTTGCAGAGTATACCTCTTTTAATATAGTTTACAGGCTTCATACAAAATTATCTGAGCTGCTAAAAATAAATGTGAAATAATAAAATGGGGCACAGCTCGATTTCACAGCTATAAATCAACACATGACATTAAAGGCAGCTGCAATAAAGCAGATGCTTTACAGGGCATTTGCTGTATGACTCTGATCTTAACAATCACGATAGCAACTAAATGGGTGGATGTGAAGAAGACCTGGGGCGAATCCAGCATGGAGTAAAATGAGAGCAGGGATAAAGAAAGAAAGTGGCATATTGAAGTTTATCTATCTACCTATCTATAGCCAGACGCCCTAATCCCGCAAAGGGTGGCCGCAGACAAAACGCCTCCAAGTCGCTCTGTCACCCACCATTTGCCTACCCTCCCTCAGCTCATGCACCCTTCCCTCATATACCTCTCAACTCCATCCCTCAACCTCATCCTCGGTCTTCCCCTCCCTCTCCCTCAATCCACCTCACCTACATACACCCTCTTAGTCAGTCTTTCATTCTCCATTCTCTCCACATGTCCAAACCACCTCAGTGCATTTCTCCTAATCTTCTCAACCCCATCCACTTCCACCCCACAACGTATCTTCACTCCTTCATGCGTCAACCTGTCCCTCTATGTCACTCCACATGCTCCTCTCAAGTAACTCACTTCCACTGCTGTCACTCTTGACTTGTTCCCCTCTAGCAAGGGCCATGCCTCGCTTCCATACGTCAGGGTAGGGATCACAATATTATCATGCAGTGACTTCTTAACTTCCATACTCACCTCTCTATTTCTCATTACTGCTTTCAGTGAACCAACAACCTTCCTTCCCTGCTATACCCTTTCAAGCAATTCATCCCCCAAAGTTCCATCCTTACTCATCACACTACCCAAGTACTTGAATGCACTCACATTCTCCATGTCCTCACCATCCAACCTCACTATGCATTCTGTGACATCATTCCTCTCAAACACTATAACTTTACTTTTGTTTACATTAACTTTCAGCTTCCTCCTCCTACACACTGTCCCAAATTCATTCACCAAACCTTGCAACTCCCATTCATCTTCACTCAACAATACTGTATCATCAGCAAACAGCAACACCGGAATCTTCTACATCTCACCCTCATTCATTAAAGCCACCCCTACATCCACTGCCCTACTTTGCACCGCCTTTACAACCCCATCCATGCATATATTAAACAGCCATGGAGTCATCACACAACCCTCTTTCAGTCTCACATTGAGATTAACGAACTCACTCAGCTCACTATCCACTCACACCGTAGCCCTAGCTCCTCCGTACATACTCTTCACAGCACTCAACAATTTCCCCTGCACTCCATATATTCTTAATACCTTCCACATACCTTGTCTCTCTATTCTGTCATAGCTTTCTCCAAGTCCATGAAGGCAGCATACACTTTCTTTCCCTTCTCTAGATACTTCTCCACTAAACATCTTAGAACAAATATCTGATCTACACACCCTCGTCCCTTCCTAAATCCCCTTTGTTCTTCTCCATCTAGCTCCTCCGTTTTATGCCTAACTCTATCAATGAGTATTTTACCATATATTTTTCCAGTCACACTAAGAAGGCAAATACCCGTATGGTTACCACGTACTTGTCTCTCCCCTTTTGCTTTGTATAAAGGAACGATTATACCTGATTTCCGGTCCTCTGGAACCCTTCCCTCTTCCCAAGCCAATCTACACAACTTCCATATCCACTCCACTCCAGTCTCACTCCCATAGTTCAGCATTTCACCACACACTCCATCAATTCCTGGGGTCTTTCCCATCTTGATCTTCATTGCTTCCACTACTTCCACCCTACTGATCTCTTCCTCCCTTCTCTCACTTCTTCTTCTCCTAGCCATTCCCCAACCACTTATACTTGCACTGCTCTCACTCTCTACATTCAGCAAGTCCTCAAAGTGCTCCTTCCATCTCCTCAATTTCTCCCTCTTCTCCACCAACAATCTATTATTCCTATCTTTCACTCCCCTACTATTTCCCCTTTCACACTGCCTTACTTTCTTTACCTCCTTCCAAAACAATTTCTTCCTCCATTTCAAACTCAGATTCCTCCCAAACTCTTCATCCACTTTCTTCTTACTCTCCTTCACCAATCTCTTCACCTCCCGTCTCCTGCTCACATATACCTCTCTTTTTTCTCTCTCATCTTCTCCCCTACCTCTACTCGCTAGTCATTCACTATATGCCTTCTCTTGTTCCACAGCTCGTTTCACCTCATCATTCCACCATGCTGTCCGTTGCACCCCCCTGCATCTTCTCCTCCCTCAACAAACCACCTCACATGCTGCGTCTATCTCTTCCGTGAATATCTTACATACGTCTTCCATCTCTTCCATCTGCTCTAACTCATACCTTCCCAATTTTTCTTGCACTATGCTCTTATACTCTGCCATTTTCTCACTATCTTGCAACTTCTCCAATCTTCTCACAGGAGCTGTTTCCTCCTGTCTTCCCCTTCGTCTCCTCACCCACTTTCCTTGCAGCCTTACCTTGGCCATCACTAAGTGATGGTCTTAGATTCCATTTCCCCACCCTCTCCACACTCTTGCATCCAACACTTGTCTTCTCATTCGCTCATCCACACACACGTAGTCTATTACTGCCTATCGTTCCACAAGTTCACCATCCATCCTCCTCATGACTCTCCATGTATACCTGTGGATCATCTTATGCCGAAAGTAGGTGTTGGCTATTGCCAACCCCTTACCAGCACAGATGTCCACCAAAGCACTATCCTATCCATCTACTTCAGCTGGCACACCACACTGACCAACCACTCCATCCACTCGTACAGTCCCCACTTTGCCATTCATGTCTCCAATCAAAAACAATCTCTTGCTCCTCTCAAACTTGTCCATATATGTTTCTACACTAGCCCAAAACTCATCTTTCACTCTTGCCACTCGGTCCTCTGTCGGCGCATACGCACATACTGTAACATCGCCCACACTTGTATACCTACTTTCATCCTCACCCATACACTCCTTGCACACACTGTTCCATACTCTTTTATATTTTCCTTCCACTTCTTGCTTATCATCGGACATACTGCCTCTCTTGCCCTCTCATTCTCATTAACTCCCACACATTTTCCTAAACCGTACTCACATTCTCTCACCCTTTCACCTTTTCATTTAGTTTCAGTCAATCCACATATATCCACTCTTGCATCCTCAAGCACCTGAACAATCTCTCTCTCTTTCACTTCATCATTCACTCCTGTCACATTCCATGTCCCTATCCTCAGAATGTCCTTTGTCTGTTCCTTAGTCGTCAATGTATGGTCCATCCTGGTATGAGGCACTTTATTCGCTTGTTAAGTTTGTTCTTTTTACGGGGTATATATATATATATATATATATATATATATATATATATATATATATATATATATATATATATATATATATATATATATATATATATATCTATAGCCAGACGCCACAATCCCGATTGGGGTGGCCACAAACAAATATATATATATATATATATATATATATATATATATATATATATGGCCTTGTGAGACCAGCTAATATATAGCAATGAAATGATTGGCAGGAAACCAAGACAATACATAATAAATTAGGTTTTTTTTTTTTTTTTTATGCGAGGAAGAAGGAACCAAAGGCCATGAGCCCGCAGTAACAGTTCCCTCCAAGAGAAAAACAAAATACAATAGAGAGCCAAATTCAAGATCCGATCACCCCGAGATGCCTGGACACACTGCGCCCGAAAGACTGGAGATCATAGGCAGGAGGAAATACAGACAGAGGGAGACAGTTCCAGAGCTGACCCGTTGCACGAATGAAAGACCGGGAGCAACGGCCAACCCCCGCACCAGAGAGTTGGACAGAAAAGGGACGAGAGTCTGCCGCCAGACGGGTGCCACGCGCCCGCCGCAGAGGTGGAGGAACGCAAGCAGACAGCTCAGAGGAGCAGTGACCACCAAAGCAGCGACAGAAAAGAGATAAAGATGCAACAGTGCGGCGAAGAGACAGAGGTTGAAGGGAGTCAGCAAGAGGAGGAGAGCCAATGAGACGAAAAGCCCCCGACTCCACCCTTCTGAGAAGAGCTGTATGTGGGGAGCCTCCCCACACACGAGAGCTGCACTCCACACAGGGGCGGACAAAACCCCCGCACAGAGTCAACAACTGTGCAGGGGCAAAGAAAGAGCGGAGTCGGCCCAGCACACCCAATCTCTTGGAAGCAGATCCCACAAGAGATGTAACATGATCTTTCCAAGACAAGTCCCGAGTAAATGAAACCCCAAGCACGTTCAAGGACGATGCAGGATCAATCTGAACACCACTAAACACCAGCGGGCACACCTGTGGAAGACTCCGTCGGGCCGACAGGTGCAAGAACTGAGTCTCAGAAGCATTAAAGACAACCATATTACTTCCACCCCAGTCAGAGACACGAGCCAAGCCAGACACCAGGTGTGCCACAGCCCCATCCCCCGTTTCCCGAAGCAACCGCTGAGATGGGCGCTGCGGGAACCGAATGGAAAGGCGAAGGGTGGAGTCACCAGCGCACGAGTGGACAGGGCCAGATGCACAGCTTAGAAGATCATCGACGAATAAAAGGAAGAGAGTTGGTGACAGGACAGAGCCCTGAGGAACACCACCGTTGACAGATCTAGGAGAAGAACGATGGCCGCCCACGACAGTAGCTACAGAACGACCAGAAAGGAAGCTAGCGATGAAGGCACAGATAGAAGGACAGAAACCGTAGGAGGGCAGTTTGGAAATCAAAGACCTATGCCAGACTCGATCGAAAGCCCCAGAGATGTCAAGTGCAATGGCAAAGCTTTCGCCAAAGTCCCGAAAGGAGGATGACCAGGAGTCTGAAAGGTAGGTGAGAAGATCGCCAGTGGAGCGTCCCTGACGGAACCCATACTGACGATCGGAAAGAAGGTTGTGATAGGAAAGATGCCTTAAAATTTTTTTTATTAAGAATTGACTCGAAAACTTTTGAAATACAGGACGTTAAAGCAATTGGACGATAGTTGGAGGGTTGGGAGTGGTCACCCTTCTTTGGGACTGGCTGAATGAGAGCAAACTTCCAGCAAGAAGGAAAGGTACAAGTTGACAGACAAAGGCGAAATAGTTTGCCTAGGCAGGGTGTAAGCACAGAAGCACAGTTTTTGAGAACAACAGGAGGGACCCCATCAGGCCCATATGCCTTGTTAGTACTGAGGCCAGTGATGGCAGAAAATACATCAACTGAAGAAATTTTAATGTCAGCCATGAGGAAGTCAGAGGGGGGAAGTGATGGAGGAACAGCACCGGAATCATCTAAGGTGGAATTGGAGGAGAAAGTCTGTGCGAAGAGATCTGCTTTATCAGTAGAAGAAATAGCTACAGAACCATCAGAGCAGAAAAGAGGAGGGAAGGATGATGAGGTAAAGTTGTTAGAAAGATTTTGGCAAGGTGCCAGAAGGAGCGGGAAGAATTCGAGTTGGAGAGTTGAGAGCATTTAGTATGGATGAAATTATTTTTAGTAGAGCGAAGAACAGACTTAGCACGATTCCGGGCAGAAACGTAAAGATTATGTGATTCAGGGGTGGGTTGGCTCCGGTACGTTTTGTAGGCCTTCTCCTTGTTGCAGACAGCATTAGAACAAGCGTGATTAAACCAAGGCTTTCTTGCGTTAGTCAAAGGATATGAGAAAGGAATGTATGCTTCCATGCCCGAGAGAATAACCTCCGTGTCATAAAGGCACACTCAGATGGCTCACGGCCATGGAAGCAATAATCATTCCAGGGAAAATCAAAGAAGTACTGCCTGAGGGCCTCCCAGTCCGCAGCTCCAAAATGCCAGAGACGACGTTTCCCTGGAGGGTCCGCAGGCCGTACTGGAGCGATAGGACAGGTTAAGGTAATAAGGTTGTGATCGGAGGAGCCCAACGGAGAGAAAAGATTAACAGAGTAAGCAGAAGGATTAGTTGTGAGGAAGAGGTCAAGTATGTTGGAGCTCTCTCCAAGGCGGTCAGGGATACGGGTAGGGTGCTGTACAAGCTGCTCTAGGTCATTAAGGATAGAAAAGATGTAGGCTTGTTCACCAGGTGGATCCGTGAAAGGAGAGGAGAGCCAAAGGTGGTGGTGAACATTGAAATCTCCACATGAATGAAAATATCACTTAGGCTTCTCCCTTCCCTCCTTATATGTATATTCATTACGAAAATAGATTATATGGCACATTTCAAGGGGAAATAAACAGCGAAAATTAGCGAACGAGTGTACGTGAGGTGTTGTCAGGTGATAATTAGCCAATTCCAGGTGTATGGCAGTATCACTTACCTTATTTCTTTTTTGTATTTATTCTTTGGTATAAGAATAGGGCATAGGGCTTATTTCAATGGATGAAATCAATGGAAAATTCCAGGGAAGATTTACTTAGCGTAGAATACAGTGTGGTGGCCTGCAATAATTAGGTAGTTCCAGGTGAATGTAAATATCACTTAGGCTTCTCCCTTCCTTTCTTATATATATTTTTATTACAAAAATAGATTATACGGCATATTTCAAGGGGAAATAAACAGCGAAAATTAGCGAACGAGTGCACGTGAGGTGTTGTCAGGTGATAATTAGCCAATTCTAGGTGTATGGCACTCTCACTTACCTTATTTCTTTCTTGTATATATTATTTGGTATAAGAATAGGGCATAGGGCTTATTTCAATGGATGAAATCAGTGAAAAATTCCAGGGAAGATTTACTTACCGTAACACGGCCAGGCAGGCGAGATGATAGGATAATGGAGGGGAGGTAGGGAGGGGAGTCAAGAACTGGGAGAAATGGCTAAATTGTCAACAATGGATGGGAGTACAGATGAGATTAGGAGTGCTGACTAGTGTTGGACATTGGCAGTACTGATAGATGATACAAGCCACCACTTGAAAGCCCGGGGGAATTCAAAATAACACAGAATCACAAAAGTGACGCCCCGCGGTATGATCCCTTGCTCCCAAGCATCACGAAAGTGACGCCCCGCGGTTAAGGGGTTAAAGACTTTTCAAAATGTGGATTTGTATAGATTGATAGGGGGACACATATAGATAGATATATATACAGTAGGTACGCACAGTGCACGAGTTTATGGGCGGCAGAGGAGGTCACTTACTAGGAATTCACGTACAGTGAATACATAAACTTATAGGAAAAATTACATATGGGTGGCACCCCCCTTCATCGGGAACCCTTGAGACTCCTTTCAGACCTAAGTATTTCACTGTTTCTAAGACATATTACCCAAGATAAAGTAAAGCAACAATATTATGGCTTTACTAAATCAACAAGGATATGGCTTAACTAAATCAACAAGAATATGCCTGCTCACCTTAACCCAAGAGGACAACAGGTTCGATGGACGTAAGAAGGGGCTCCGAGGCAGGGTGAGGCACCTAGCGTGCACCTCCTGCACCACCCACCACACCACCTGACACACCACCTTCCTCACCACTCTCATCACCAACACTTTCGATACTTTCACTAGCTAATGCACTCACTTCGCTCATAAACCCTTCAAAAATCTATTTCTGACACCTCAGGCATTGCATCATCCTCTTGATCCTCCACAGGAAATGGCTCTTCTGATATTGAAGGGAGTGATTCCTCACTTCCTTGAGGCTGCAAGTAATGAGTGATGAGGGTTTGCTTCCTTCTGTTAACCTCCTGGTTGAGCCTGTCTGTGTAGTAGTGGAAGGCTCTGTCCAGTGAAGTCATGACTTCTGCTCACAACTGATAGTGTTTGATGTCCTTGAATTCTAATTTGAATTTATCTAGGGCACACAGTACCCAGCTGATCTCCATCATCGACAAGTCTCCACTCTCCATCACTGGTAGTGCTAGCTGTTCTGCTGCGGTCTCCTGCTCTGCGTCAGTCTCGGGGTAACCCCTGATTTGGGCCACTCTTGACTGCCGTCTCACCTATTACGAGTTCAATTCGATTACTATTAAAAAATACACTAAAATTCGATAAGCAATAGGTCCTTGCATACAATGAGATTTGCATACTGTGAGCTTGCATTCTGTACGTACCTACTGTATTCTGCATAGTTCCATTTATTACCATGGGGCTCTCCGAAGCTGAAGAATACGTCTGGAAGCAGCAGTAAATAAAGTTAATGACATAGATAAGAAGTGGTTGATGCTTTAGTCATCATGGCAGAGTTCTCAGTATCACTTGGCCCAGTAAAATGCCATGGCCTGGAGGAAAAAAAGGGAGAGGGGTTCATCCATCGTTGTATTTTACTGCCCATTACTTTGCATATTGGACAACGTTCATGACATAATTCTCACCTGCCTTTAGAAGGCAGAGCGATAATGTGTTTGCCTGCCTCTGTGTGTGTGTGTGTGTGTGTGTGTGTGTGTGTGTGTGTGTGTGTGTGTGTGTGTGTGTGTGTATCTGTTCCCATTGTATGTCATGAACGGCTTGAGCTATCAATATGAAAACGTCAGAGTATCAAGATATAACCAAAATCTTGGCCGAGTTCGAAATTGGGCACTCGGAGTCGAGGTCAAAGTCACCAAAATGGCTGCGAAAGATCAACCAGTTTTTATTGCCCACCCTTAGCACCATGGAGTAGACTGTGGTACCAGTCGAGCAGGGCAGTATTCGCAAGGTGGATGGAAAGCTGATGACACAGAGAGCTGGAGCTTCTGTTTCATCAGCCCTTGGGATTAGTTTCTGACCATCCCCCTTTGCTGTACTTTTTCAGTGTTTCAATAACACAGAGAGTAGGCCAACATGCTCTCCAGTACAAGTTTCTATAACTGTCAACACAATAGTACATGCACATTACACACTACACTTAATATTCAAAATTTAAACCAAAATGGCATCTAATAACCAAGCCCCAGCCTCGGAGTCTCCCGGGGGGGAGACCATAAAGGCCCCCCACCATCCGCCCTCATCCTGGTGACGACTCAGCTAATGTCTGGAACCAATGTCACACTCACCTCTTTATTTCTGCAACATTTGCGGCATTTCCTCTAACTTTCTCTGTTGAGCACCACCTCTCCTCCTCTAAACTTCACCTTCTCTTCTTAACTGAAACTCAGCTATCTCAGGCAACTGACAACATACCCTTCTCTGTATCCTCCTACTCTCTTTATACTCATTTCAAAGCCAAAAGTGGATGTTGTGCATACTGTATGTACGCAACGACCTATCTTGCTCTCGTATTCCTGAACTTGATTCCAAGGAAGATAGTAATATGGAGGGTGAACTCCCTTCAAAAACAATGCATATTTGGTGCCGCCGTAGCCTACGCGGTTCCATTCTCTCGACTCCAAAAGCCTGAATAGAAAACGAAGTAATGGTAATGTTCGTCTGGGATAACTGTACTAAAGCTACATCTGTTGCTATTAGGGTAATCATAATGTACACACTAATATTCCTCACGACCATACTTGTAGGCCAGCATGTGTATCCATGATGTACGTATCGGAGGGTGAATCATAATATACTGGTGTTTTAAGTATAATATGACGTAAAAGTTCATGTAGGGCACGTGTATGAATTGTGAACAAGAAACATACATAAACATATATTGACATGCAGTGGCAGACTATATGATAAGGCTTTAAATCTGGAGTTCCAATAGGCCCCATGTATCCGCACTGTGAATGTCGATTTATGTTAAATACCCGGTGCACTAATGTAGGCAGTTGTTTATAACTCACATTTAATTATCTAACCGAACACATTTGACGAACATGTGAAATAATGTTCTGTACGCAAAACAATCAGCCTAATATATCGATATGAGCATGAGACATACATAATATATATTATACTGAAAAGGTTGCTGGTGAATTGTATAAATGTCATCTTAATCAAACACACTATAGTATTTCTTTTTAAACAACAGAACGGAGGAAGGAAAAACAAATGAATAATAAAAAAAATAATCCATACACCAGATTACTGGTGTCCTCTGTTCGTAAAATATCTGTAACAGTTAGACTTGAACAGCTGTGGGTTGAAATTTGGGGGGAAACAACTCTGGGGAAGCGAGTTCCAGAGAGATGCAGTTCGGGGAATGAAAGAATTCTGATAGGCAGAAGTTCTGCAATATGGCTGAGTGCCATTCCAGTCATGAGCGCTACCAGATGCCCGAGTAGCATGAGGGAAGGCATGGAGAGGTGCCATCATGGACGCAACTTCGTCTGAGCATTTTCCAAAAAAATATCTGTAAAATAATGCAAAGATGGCAACATTCCTTCTTACTTGCAAGGGAGGTAGTTTATTTGTAATGGCAGGGTTGTTAATAATTCTAACAGCTCTGTTCTGAATTTTATCTAGTTGTTTTAATGCAACCTCTCCACATCCATTCCACAAGGGTGAGCAATATTCAAGCTGAGAGTGCTCATGACTCTTATAAATTATAGCTAACTGCTCATCAGCGAAGAAGTTACGGACTCTGTACAGTAATCCAAGTTTCTTTGAGGCGGTTTTAGCAAGTGATCTAACATGAGAGGTCCAGCTGAGGGCATTGTGGCATTGTTAAGTGAGATGCCAAGAATTTCAATACTTTTGGAGATAGGAATATTAGTGGCACTGAGGTTAATGTACGAATCTGGCAACATCTGTCTATTAGTAAATTGTACATATTTAGTTTTACTAGCATTAAAAGAGACAAGGTTGTTTTGTCCCCATTCACTGATCGTAGATAGGTCTTGATTTATGGAGATGGCTGTACTGAGCTGAAAGGTAGAGATATTAGACTTTGAATATAGGTGTCTGACTGTGAATGAACCATGTAGTGTTGAGTCATCTGCATATGAGTGAATGGGATTGTGGGTGACAGATAAGAGATCATTAATATAAACCAGGAATAGGGTTGGCGCCAGAACTGATCCCTGCAGCACGCCGGCGTTAATTGAGTGGAAATTGGAATATACATAATCTACTTTTACTCTTATTTTCCTGTCACTAAGATATGAAGAAATCAAAGGAACAAAAGATGTTAGTCCATAGCAAGGGAGTTTGGACAGCAGGGAACGGTGCTATACTCTGTCGAAAGCTTTAGAAATATCAAGAGCTACTGCATGAGTTTCTCCATGTAAATCAATTGATTGATGGATGGTATGAGTTAGGAGATTGAGTATGTCAATTGTGGATCTTTCATGGCGAAAATCATATTGTCTATCACTAATTAAGTTGTTGGATTCAAGATGTATATTTGACATGTGTAATTATCTGCGGTATGCATTACAGAAACAGTTACCAAAGGAATGCATTACCACAAACTATAAGGTATTTCAACAGACCATAGAGCATTATCACAAATTTACAATATATACGTTAGTCAGACCATTGATACAGCATAATAGGGCAGAGGTGATATGACTAATGAGCTTATGTGTCAGCATTTCATTATAAGCATATAAAGATACCATATTTTACAATACCATAATTAATAAAATACACTAACAATCGTCACCTAATTCTATTAACCATAAAAAGGCAATCAGCGTTTTGTACAGTACATAAAATGGTTATGTCGCTGCATTAGTGACAATGATAATATGGCATATGGAACTACAAATGTTTGCAATTACACATGCACATTTTGCACAAATGATGTGCATTACACGTTATATAGTATGTCCTGTGACATACGTGTGTGGTCATCGTTACTAATTTTAGGTGTGGGGGAACACCGGTCCCCAAAGGTAATTACATAAATACTTGTAGATATGTGCATTGCAACTTCTGCAATAGAAAGAAAATAAGGTACAGTATCTACATACAATATAGCAATGTCGTAACATAACATGTACTGTATGTTTACGTGAATTACTGCAATATATATATATATATATATATATATATATATATATATATATATATATATATATATATATATATATATATATATATATATATATATATATATGTGTGTGTGTATTATCCACAAAGTCATGGATCTTAAACAAGGTGCCAAATGCCCTTTGTACTATATTGCAGACCGCCTGTAACAGAGAAATAGTAACAATAGCAATATATCTAAGAACATATATATAATCGTAGATGTCTGCGACGATCTTTCGTCTTTTTACAGACAACACAGGCATGGCCTCGCGACGGCATGTTACCAACTACTGTAATGACATTTCGTACTCCCGCGACCATTATGAAACATCGCATGAGGCGCCATATGACGTAGGAGTCTGCTTCACTGCAGACGACACACGTGACGGTGGCACCATCTAGCACTGCCCGTCCTAAGTAAACGGTGGCCAGTTAGGACTTTACGGCTACACACTGTGTGGACGGGAGTTCACCCTCCATATTACTATCCTCCTTGCTTGATTCTTCTAAATTCTCAACTCTCTGTCTTCGGCTTTCCGACTTCGACTATCTTACTTCTATGACGGAACACATCCTGTCCGTTTCTCCTTTCTCTGAAATCTCCACTGTAGGAGATTTCAGTGTTCACCACCACCTTTGGCTCTACTCCCCTTTCACTGATCCACTTGGTGAACAAGCCTACATCTTTTCTATCCTTAATGACCTAATGCAGCTTGTACAGCACCCTACCCGTATCCCTGACCGCCTTGGTGAGAGTTCCAACATACTTGACCTCTTCCTTGCAACTAATCCTTCTTCTTACAGTTTTAATCATTCCTCTCTGTTGGGCTCCTCCGATCTTAACCTCATCACCTTAACCTATCCTATCGATCCAGTACAGCCTGTGAACCCTCCAAAGAAAAACATCAGTTGTGGCACTTTGGAGCTGCTGATTGGGAGGCCCTCAGGCAGTACTCCTTTGATTTTCCCTTGAATGATTATTGCTTCCATGGCTGAGATCCATCTAAGTGTACCTTTAGCATTTCGGTGGTTATTCTCTCGGGCACGGAAACATATTAACGCAAAAAAGCCTTGGTTTAATCATGCTTGTTCTGATGCTGTCCACAACAAAGAGAGGTCCTATAAAAGGTAGCAGAGCCAACCCATCCCTGAGTCACATCTGTTTTATGTTTCTGCACAGAATTGTGTTAAGTCTGTTCTTCGCCCTGCTAAAAATAATTTTATCCATACTAAATACTCGCGACTCTGAAACTCGAATTCTTCCCGCTTCTTTTGACATCTTGTCAAAAACCTTTCTAACAATTTTCCCTCATCATCCTGCGGTCCTGTTTTCTACTCTGATGGCTCTGTAGCTATTTCTTCTACTGATAAAGCAGATCTCCTCACTCAGACTTTCTCCTCCAATTCTATCTTAGACGTTTTCGGTGCTGTTCCTCCATCACTTCCCTCCTCTCACATCCTCATGGCTGACATTAAAATTTCTTCAGGTTATGTATTTTCTGCCATCACTGGCCTCAATATTAACAAGAAATATGGGTCTGATAGGGTCCCTCCTGTTGTCCTCAAGAAGTGTGCTCCTGTGCTTGCCATCTGCCTAGATAAACTCTTTTGCTTTTGTCTGTCAAATTGTACCTTTCCTTCTTGCTGGAAGTTTGCTCTCATTCAGCCAGTACCAAAAAAAGGGTGACTCTAACTATCGCCCAATTGCTTTAACATCCTGTGTCTCAGAAGTTTTTAAGTCTATTAACAGAAAGTTTTTGTAGCATCTTTCCTATCACAACCTTGTTTCTGATCGTCATTATGGGTTCCGTCAGGGACACTCCACTGGTAATCTCCTCACCTACCTTTCAGACTCCTGGTCATCCTCCTTTTGGGACTTTGGTGAAAGCTTTGTCGTTGCATTTGACATCTCAAAGGCTTTCGATCGAGTTTGGAGTAAATCTTTAATTTCCATACTGCCCTCTTCTGGTTACTTTCCTTCTATCTATGTCTTCATCTCTAGTTCCTTTCTGGTAGTTCTATAGCAGCTGTTATAGACGGCCACCGTTCTTCTAGATCTATCAACAGTGGTGTTCCTCCAAGCTCTGTCCTATCACCAACTGTCATCCTTTTATTCATCAATGACCTTTTAAGCTGTACATCTGACCTTATCTACTCATATGCTGATGATTCCATCCATCACTTTTCCATTCGGTTCCTGCAACGTCCATCTCAGCACCTAATGTATGACTTGGCTCGTATCTCTGACTGGGGTAAAAGTAATCCTGTTGTTTTTAATGCATCAAAGACTCATTTCTTACACCTATCAACCCAACAGAATCTTCCACAGGAGTACCCACTAATGTTTAATAATATTCATCTTAATCCTGCATCATCCTTAAACATGCATGAGATTTCATTCTCTCGGGATTTGTCTTGAGAAGATCACATTACATCTCTTGTAAAATCTGCTTCCATGAGATTAGGTGTGCTAAGCCAACTCCGTTCCTTTTTTACTCCTGCACATGTTGTTGACTTCATACACGGGTCTTGTCTGCCCCTGTGTAGGGTACAATTCTTAAGTGTGGGGAGCCTCCCCACATACAGCTCTTCTCAACAAGGTGGAGTCAAAGGCTTTTTGTCTCATTAATTCTCCTTCTTTTACTTGCTCCCTTCAATCTCTGTCTCTTTGCCACACTGTCGCATCTTTATCTCCTTTCTATCGCTACTTCATGGTCACTGCTCCTGTGAACTATCTGCTTGCATCTCTCCACCTCTACAACGGGAGCATAGCACCTGTCTAGCAACAAATTCTCATCCCTTTTCTCTCGAACCTTCTAATGCTAGAGTTAACTGTTACTCCCAGTCCTTCACTTACACAACAGGTCAGCTCTGGAACTGACTCCCTCTGTTTGTATTTCCTACTTCCTATGATCTCCAGTCTTCCAAACGCAGTGTATCCAGGCATCTCAAAATGAGTGGATCTTGAATTTGGCTGTCTGTTGTACTGTTTTTGTTTTTTTCTTGGAGGGAGCAGTTTGCAGGCCCCTGGTCTTTGGCTCCTTCTTCCTGGCATTAATATATATATATATATATATATATATATATATATATATATATATATATATATATATATATATATATATACAATGAATGGCTTCAGCTATCAAAATGAAACCTTCCGGGTATCCAGATATGAGCAAAATCGTAGACGAGTTCGAAAATGGGCACTCAGGGTTAAGGTCAAGGTCACCAAAATGGCTGCAAAAGGTCAACTTGTTTTTATCGTACACCTTTAGCACCATTATATCTCATGAACGGTTTGAGGTATCAACATGAAACCTTCATAGTATCAAGATATGGCTTAAATCTTGGACTTCCCCAACAGCTTATTCTAGCGGGCGATTAGCATTTGGCTCGTGAATGCTTTTTTATCACTGAGCAATGTTTACGACGTACTTTGGTACAGTATTCGCAACCATATTACCAGAGAACCCAGCATTTTAGCCCCATCCCCCGTTTCTCTCTCTCTCTCTCTCTCTCTCTCTCTCTCTCTCTCTCAGATTATGGTGGATGAATGATATAAATAAGGGAGATATTAGCAAGGTACTTAAAGTGAGCGTACAGGATAGAACTAGAAATAATGGTTTCAAACTAGAAAAATTCCGTTTCAGTAAGGAAATCGGTAGAAATTGGTTTGGTAATAGAGTAGTAGACGAATGGAATAAGCTACCTAGTAAAGTAGTTGCTGCCTCTTCCATTGAGAGTTTCAAGCATAGGCTAGATAAGCATATGACAAATAAGGGGTGGATATAGAATAAAGAAAACCTTATAACCAATACTAATTCATAATTTTTTTCTTTTCAGGTTACACTATGATAGTCTCTATTCTCCTTTCACACTTTCCTGTAAAATGTCCACGCCAGTTTTTCTATACGGCGTGGTGTTCTTTCTGACTTTTTCCTGCCGGCTTCGGCTGGAGGGTTTGGAGGGCGGGGGAAAGCCTTCTTCTTTGCTATCCTTATCTCATTCTAGTAGTTCAGTTACTCTTCTAGGAGCTGCCTAGCATGGGCCAACCGGCCTACTGCAGTTATCCTCTCTTCTTATGTTCTTATGTTCTTATATCACTCCACTAATCCAAAGTTCACGCTACCCCTTCCTCCCTCCTTATGCACACACACACACACACACACACACACACACAGACTGGCCTTGTGCCAGTGTGAGGCTGTCAGTGCGGTAGGATAGCGTGAGTGTGAACAGTGGTAATGGCAGCGTCAGCAGACACCACCACCACCACACCGTCATGCACCCTCGCAGGCAGAATCGCTCTCGTCACAGGTAACATTGTATGCACTTTATCATATACAGCAGCTTGACTTCATCTGTTGAAAGAAGTGTTTGTTAATTTGTGTTTGCTACTTTTCCAAGGTACTGGAGAGGGATGCCTTCATGTGGTGGCACCGATATAACCGGTCGGCTAAACTGCTTAGTTATACAAACGTCCCTCAGCTGCATCCCTAACCCCCGAAAGTGGGATGGTGAACTGTCTGAGAAGGACAGTTTCAGCCTTCAGTCCACCAGGTTCACGTTACATATGAACCTGGGGCTACAAGGACTGCTAATAATACTGCTGCTGCCTCAAGATGTTTATTGTTAATATGGGAGAGCCTCCCCTATAGTGATGGATAATGGAGGGAATATACGCGTATTACTCCACTATTTCGAAAATACTCCTATACTACATAGGAAGATCTGTAAGTTGCGAGGGTAAAAGGGAATAATACGTTATCGGTGAGGACTGGGTAATTCTTCTGGCTCAAACTACAATAGTTTTCAGTAAGAAATTTTACTTTAACAAATACTTTACACAGAAAGTGGTGTGAAATTAATGGTAAGTTCTTCAGTACGAGAATCTCCCCTTAAGTGAATAAAATCGTCCGTCAGCTGCAAGAATAGTGTACAAAAAACGCCAGCGGATTGAAAGGTTAATGGCAATGAGGAAAAGTTTTCATTTACATAGTTATAATTGTAAGCAATGTCAACATTTTACATTTAAGAGACATAACATGCAACATAATATTAATCCTTTCACGATGGTAACGTATCAGAATTTTTGGTAACTCGATAATTTAATTCCTTTAGGAAAGAAGTTTTACCATGAATAGATTAGTGAAGGTTTTACTTCATCGATATAGTGGGAAAGACCTCGTCTAAGAAATTCATTTAGATATAAAAATATAATGATAACTTAATAAAAACGTACGTTAAGGTGTAACACGAACAATAAAGTGGTAAGGAAGATGAGGCACAGAGTGGTGATGCTAAATCAAGAGCTACAAATACCGCTAAATTTGCACTCACAAACAGCTAGAATGACACTAAATCACCAGAGGTGTTAGGAATCTCCCTTAGCCGACGAGAATACGAGCCCAGGTCAGTCGTGTACAGATGATAACACAGCAAGTCTCTTAGCCGCCACTGCAGGACAAGTTGTTTGTAGTGTTTTCTTGCTGTTGCCACACGATTTCATTCCACCTGGGAGAGCGCCCTAACACTGATGGGGTTAAGGAATGGTACAGCACACACCCTCCTATGCGAAGCCTCTGTTAAGCTGAGTACAATTGTGAGATAGGCAAAGCATCAATTCCTTACTCTGACTGAAGGGGCTAATGATGATACGTGTTTGATATTTTATTCTATAGCTACCGCCAGGCGATTAAATATAGCTTAGGGTGATTGAAGGTGATGAATATCCAAGCAGTGTGCGGATTGTCTTCTCAGTTTTCTCGTAACTGTTATTATTTATTGTAAAAGCTTTCAGATAATTTCATGAAGAAAATACCAACACAAGACGTTAATAAACCCGGTGAGAAAGTAGCTTACCAATTAATTTCTTTTATTATTAGACCTCTTGGCCGGCATTTTAAAAAGTTCTTAAGTGTTTAGCCCCTCTGTGGCCGTAGGTCTGGAATTTTACGTGCGTCCCTGGCCGATGCCGGGGCCATTATCTGAATTTGAAACTTGATTGTTTTTCTTGCCATATTGAAGAGGAAGTTCAGACGCAGCTAACAGTGCAAATCCCAGCTTCCTAGACCCATTCTGTGGCTGGCAATGGAGCGCGGAAGTTGCAGAAATATCGGCAGCAGATATCGCCCCAGTGGTGTATTGCTGCGCTGCAACATCACACGTGTTATATTTTTTACCCCCAAAACAATGTGAATGGTGCTGAAATGTTGTGCATATATTAGATATGATGATATCAAATGATTTCAGTACATAATATGTTTGGCTCGAAAAAAATATTTTTTTTTTCACATTTTTTATATAAAATATGTTTATGGCCGTTTCGAGTTATTTGCACGTTAGCGTTGTGAGTATGGTTGGAAGAGGAAGTGAAAGGGTTAAATATTCAGTCCTATATGATAAAATTGCAGGTTCCCCCCGGGGATAGCCTCGACTGACAGTCACCAGGTGATGAGTGCAGGTATGTAATGTAGAAAGGCATTACATATCTGCAGTCGATGATGTTCTGTTAGTCGAGGTATTTTTACCATTAGTGTAGGTCTAGCTATTTGTCTCTGTAGGATTTAGTATAGGTTAGCGATTTGTCTGTTAGGTGATTAGTTTTAGGGTCTTTAGATTAGTTTTTCTTTATAAGGTATAAAAAATATAAGACCAAGAAAAAATTAAAAAAATAAAAATACAAAAAAAATATTAAAATTATTATATATATATATATATATATGTAAGTTTGCATGAAAGTGTGTCTGTATGTATGCATGGAAGTGTGTGTGAGTGTGTGTGTGTGTGTGTATGTATGTATATATGTATGTTTGTGTATATATGTATGTATATATATATATATATATATATATATATATATATATATATACACGGCCTTAATAACCAGGGGCTTCGGCCCCAATGGTTGATAGGCCGGAAAAAAAAAAAAAAAAAAAAAAAAGGGGATAGCCTCTCCCACAGGGGATGAATGTGGATCAATCAATCAATCAATTCCTGTGGCACCCTCGGGGATGCATAGGGCCTCGATGAACTCACACCACCACATCCTATCTTGTGCTAACTCCTCAAGATCTCCCCAACACTCATCTCCAGCTTCCCGTCTCATTGTCCTCACCCACGTCTCTTTTGGCCTTCCTCTACCTCTCCTACCAAGTGCCACCCACCCTGGTGTACCTCGTACTATTCCCTGTCTCCTATACACATGTCCTAGCCACTTCCATCGTGAGAACCTAACATATTCATCGACCGGCTGCACTCCCGTTATTTCTCTAATTCTACTATTTGGTATCCTTTCCCACCACTTAACTCCTAATATTCTTCTAAGTGCTTTATTTTCAAACACCAAGAATTTATTTTCCATAGTCACTGTGCTGTACCAAGACTCGTGTCCATAAATTAAGATACTCCTAACCATTACCTTATAAAGTTTGATTTTTGTATGCACAGAAAAATTGTTATTATTCCAAATATTTTTAAGCATTCCCATTGCCTGATTAGCCTTCTTTAACCTTTCCTCGAATTCAAAGTTCAAAGAACCATCCTTGGCTAAAAATAAGTACCTAAATATTTAAACCTATCAACTTGCTTTACAACCATACCTCCAGTTACACATTCCTGCGCATTTTCCATATTCATATTGATTATTTCAGTTTTTCCACAATTAATAACCAAACCCACCTTGCGACCTTCACTCACCAAACAGTCCAACACTCTCTGCATCTCTTCTGGCCCATCACAAATCAAAACTATATCATCTGCATAATCTAAATCCAAAAGTTTCCTGTTCTCTCCCCAAAGTATACCTGCACCGGTTTCTGTTCCAACGCGTTTCATAATGTAATCAATGACCAATATAAATAGTAAAGGCGATAGAACACCACCTTGAATTACTCCGGACTTGACTTCAAACGAATCACTCAGACAACCATCAACCATCACTTTACAAAATGTGTCCTCATGCATGTTCATAATGACCCTCACAAACTCCTCTGGTATTCCATAATGTCTCATGATCTTCCCCATAGTCTCTCTCGAAACACTATCAAAAGCCTTTT
>NC_136980.1:17353123-17378123 GCF_032717465.1 Coenobita brevimanus
ATAGTGTTTTCGAGAGAGACTATGGGGAAGATCATGAGACATTATGGAATACCAGAGGAGTTTGTGAGGGTCATTATGAACATGTATGAGGACACATTTTAAAGTGATGGTTGATGGTTGTCTGAGTGATTCGTTTGAAGTCAAGTCCGGAGTAATTCAAGGTGGTGTTCTATCGCCTTTACTATTTATATTGGTCATTGATTACATTATGAAACGCGTTGGAACAGAAACCGGTGCAGGTATACTTTGGGGAGAGAACAGGAAACTTTTTGATTTAGATTATGCAGATGATATAGTTTTGATTTGTGATGGGCCAGAAGAGATGCAGAGAGTGTTGGACTGTTTGGTGAGTGAAGGTCGCAAGGTGGGTTTGGTTATTAATTGTGGAAAAACTGAAATAATCAATATGAATATGGAAAATGCGCAGGAATGTGTAACTGGAGGTATGGTTGTAAAGCAAGTTGATAGGTTTAAATATTTAGGTACTTATTTAGCCAAGGATGGTTCTTTGAACTTTGAATTCGAGGAAAGGTTAAAGAAGGCTAATCAGGCAATGGGAATGCTTAAAAATATTTGGAATAATAACAATATTTCTGTGCATACAAAAATCAAACTTTATAAGGTAATGGTTAGGAGTATCTTAATTTATGGACACGAGTCTTGGTACAGCACAGTGACTATGGAAAATAAATTCTTGGTGTTTGAAAAAAAAAAGCACTTAGAAGAATATTAGGAGTTAAGTGGTGGGAAAGGATACCAAATAGTAGAATTAGAGAAATAACGGGAGTGCAGCCGGTCGATGAATATGTTAGGTTCTCACGATGGAAGTGGCTAGGACATGTGTATAGGAGACAGGGAATAGTACGAGGTACACCAGGGTGGGTGGCACTTGGTAGGAGAGGTAGAGGAAGGCCAAAAGAGACGTGGGTGAGGACAATGAGACGGGAAGCTGGAGATGAGTGTTGGGGAGATCTTGAGGAGTTAGCACAAGATAGGATGTGGTGGTGTGAGTTCATCGAGGCCCTATGCATCCCCGAGGGTGCCACAGGAAATGATTGATTGATTGATCCACATTCATCCCCTGTGGGAGAGGCTACCCCCGGGGGGACCTGCAATTTTATCATATAGGACTGAATATTTAACCCTTTCACTCCCTCTTCCAACCATACTCACAACGCTAACGTGCAAATAACTCGAAACGGCCATAAACATATTTTATATAAAAAATGTGAAAAAAAAAAAAAATTCGAGCCAAACATATTATGTACTGAAATCATTTGATATCATCATATCTAATATATGCACAACATTTCAGCACCATTCACATTGTTTTGGGGGTAAAAAATATAACACGTGTGATGTTGCAGCGCAGCAATACACCACTGGGGCGATATCTGCTGCCGATATTTCTGCAACTTCCGCGCTCCATTGCCAGCCACAGAATGGGTCTAGGAAGCTGGGATTTGCACTGTTAGCTGCGTCTGAACTTCCTCTTCAATATGGCAAGAAAAACAACCAAGTTTCAAATTCAGATAGTGGCCCCGGCATCGGCCAGGGAAGCACGTAAAATTCCAGACCTACGGCCACAGAGGGGCTAAACACTTAAGAACTTTTTAAAATGCCGGCCAAGAGGTCTAATAATAAAATAAATTAATTGGTAAGCTACTTTCTCACCGGGTTTATTAACGTCTTGTGTTGGTATTTTCTTCATGAAATTATCTGAAAGCTTTTACGATAAATAATAACAGTTACGAGAAAACTGAGAAGACAATCCGCACACTGCTTGGATGTTCATCACCTTCAATCACCCTAAGCTATATTTAATCGTCTGGCGGTAGCTATAGAATAAAATATCAAACACGTATCATCATTAGCCCCTTCAGTCAGAGTAAGGAATTGATGCTTTGCCTATCTCACAATTGTACTCAGCTTAACAGAGGCTTCGCATAGGAGGGTGTGTGCTGTACCATTCCTTAACCCCATCAGTGTTAGGGCGCTCTCCCAGGTGGAATGAAATCGTGTGGCAACAGCAAGAATACACTACAAACAACTTGTCCTGCAGTGGCGGCTAAGAGACTTGCTGTGTTATCATCTGAACACGACTGACCTGGGCTCGTATTCTCGTCGGCTAAGGGAGATTCCTAACACCTCTGGTGATTTAGTGTCATTCTAGCTGTTTGTGAGTGCAAATTTAGCGGTATTTGTAACTCTGGATTTAGCATCACCACTCTGTGCCTCATCTTCCTTACAACTTTATTGTTCGTGTTACACCTTAACGTACGTTTTTATTAAGTTATTATATTTTTATATCTAAATGAATTTCTTAGACGAGGTCTTTCCCACTATATCGATGAAGTAAAACCTTCACTAATCTATTCATGGTAAAACTTCTTTCCTAAAGGAATTAAATTATCGAGTTACCAAAAATTCTGATACGTTGCCATCGTGAAAGGATTAATATTATGTTGCATGTTATGTCTCTTAAATGTAGAATGTTTACATTGCTTACAATTATAACTATGTAAACGAAAACTTTTCCTCATTGCCATTAACCTTTCAATCCGCTGGCGTTTTTTGTACACTATTCTTGCAGCTGACGGACGATTTTATTCACTTAAGGGGAGATTCTCGTACTGAAGAACTTACCATTAATTTCACACCACTTTCTGTGTAAAGTATTTGTTAAAGTAAAATTTCTTACTGAAAACTATTGTAGTTTGAGCCAGAAGAATTACCCAGTCCTCACCGATAACGTATTATTCCCTTTTACCCTCGCAACTTACAGATCTTCCTATGTAGTATAGGAGTATTTTCGAAATAGTGGAGTAATACGCGTATATTCCCTCCATTATCCATCACTATAGGGGACGCTCTCCAATATTAACAATAAACATCTTGAGGCAGCAGCAGTATTATTAGCAGTCCTTGTAGCCCCTGGTTCATATGTAACGTGAACCTGGTGGACTGAAGGCTGAAACTGTCCTTCTCAGACAGTTCACCATCCCACTTTCGGGGGTTAGGGATGCAGCTGAGGGACGTTTGTATAACTAAGCAGTTTAGCCGACCGACTATGTTGGTGCCACCACATGAAGGCATCCCTCTCCAGTACCTTGGAAAAGTAGCAAACACAAATTAACAAACACTTCTTTCAACAGATGAAGTCAAGCTGCTGTATATGATAAAGTGCATACAATGTTACCTGTGACGAGAGCGATTCTGCCTGCGAGGGTGCATGACGGTGTGGTGGTGGTGGTGTCTGCTGACGCTGCCATTACCACTGTTCACACTCACGCTATCCTACCGCACTGACAGCCTCACACTGTCACAAGGCCAATCTGTGCGTGTGTGTGTGTGTGTGTGTGTGTGTGTGTGTGTGTGTGTGTGTGTGTGTGTGTGTGTGTGTGCATAAGGAGGGAGGAAGGGGTAGCGTGAACTTTGAATTAGTGGAGTGATATAAGAACATAAGAACATAAGAAGAGAGGGTAACTGCAGTAGGCCGGTTGGCCCATGCTAGGCAGCTCCTAGAAGAGTAACTGAACTACTAGAATGAGATAAGGATAGCAAAGAAGAAGGCTTTCTCCCGCCCTCCAAACCCTCCAGCCGAAGCCGGCAGGAAAAAGTCAGAAAGAACACCATGCCGTATAGAAAAACTGGCGTGGACATTTTACAGGAAAGTGTGAATGGAGAATAGAGACTATCATAGTGTAACCTGAAAAGAAAAAAATTATGAATTAGTATTGGTTATAAGGTTTTCTTTATTCTATATCCACCCCTTATTTGTCATATGCTTATCTAGCCTATGCTTGAAACTCTCAATGGAAGAGGCAGCAACTACTTTACTAGGTAGCTTATTCCATTCGTCTACTACTCTATTACCAAACCAATTTCTACCGATTTCCTTACTGAAACGGAATTTTTCTAGTTTGAAACCATTATTTCTAGTTCTATCCTGTACGCTCACTTTAAGTACCTTGCTAATATCTCCCTTATTTATATCATTCATCCACCATAATCTGAGAGAGAGAGAGAGAGAGAGAGAGAGAAACGGGGGATGGGGCTAAAATGCTGGGTTCTCTGGTAATATGGTTGCGAATACTGTACCAAAGTACGTCGTAAACATTGCTCAGTGATAACAAAGCATTCACGAGCCAAATGCTAATCGCCCGCTAGAATAAGCTGTTGGCGAAGTCCAAGATTTAAGCCATATCTTGATACTATGAAGGTTTCATGTTGATACCTCAAACCGTTCATGAGATATAATGGTGCTAAAGGTGTACGATAAAAACAAGTTGACCTTTTGCAGCCATTTTGGTGACCTTGACCTTAACCCTGAGTGCCCATTTTCGAACTCGTCTACGATTTTGCTCATAACTGGATACCCGGAAGGTTTCATTTTGATAGCTGAAGCCATTCATTTTGTATATATATATATATATATATATATATATATATATATATATATATATATATATATATATATATATATATATATATTAACGCCAGGAAGAAGGAGCCAAAGACCAGGGGCCTGCAAACTGCTCCCTCCAAGAAAAAAACAAAAACAGTACAACAGACAGCCAAATTCAAGATCCACTCATTTTGAGATGCCTGGATACACTGCGTTTGGAAGACTGGAGATCATAGGAAGTAGGAAATACAAACAGAGGGAGTCAGTTCCAGAGCTGACCTGTTGTGTAAGTGAAGGACTGGGAGTAACAGTTAACTCTAGCATTAGAAGGTTCGAGAGAAAAGGGATGAGAATTTGTTGCTAGACAGGTGCTATGCTCCCGTTGTAGAGGTGGAGAGATGCAAACAGATAGTTCACAGGAGCAGTGACCATGAAGTAGCGATAGAAAGGAGATAAAGATGCGACAGTGTGGCAAAGAGACAGAGATTGAAGGGAGCAAGTAAAAGAAGGAGAATGAATGAGACAAAAAGCCTTTGACTCCACCTTGTTGAGAAGAGCTGTATGTGGGGAGGCTCCCCACACTTAAGAATTGTACCCTACACAGGGGCAGACAAGACCCGTGTATGAAGTCAACAACATGTGCAGGAGTAAAAAAGGAACGGAGTTGGCTTAGCACACCTAATCTCATGGAAGCAGATTTTACAGGAGATGTAATGTGATCTTCTCAAGACAAATCCCGAGAGAATGAAATCTCATGCATGTTTAAGGATGATGCAGGATTAAGATGAATATTATTAAACATTAGTGGGTACTCCTGTGGAAGATTCTGTTGGGTTGATAGGTGTAAGAAATGAGTCTTTGATGCATTAAAAACAACAGGATTACTTTTACCCCAGTCAGAGATACGAGCCAAGTCATACATTAGGTGCTGAGATGGACATTGCAGGAACCGAATGGAAAAGTGATGGATGGAATCATCAGCATGTGAGTAGATAAGGTCAGATGTACAGCTTAAAAGGTCATTGATGAATAAAAGGATGACAGTTGGTGATAGGACAGAGCTTGGAGGAACACCACTGTTGATAGATCTAGAAGAACGGTGGCCGTCTATAACAGCGGCTATAGAACTACCAGAAAGGAACAAGAGATGAAGACATAGATAGAAGGAAAGTAACTAGAAGAGGGCAGTATGGAAATTAAAGATTTACTCCAAACTCGATCGAAAGCCTTTGAGATGTCAAATGCAACGACAAAGCTTTCACCAAAGTCCCAGAAGGAGGATGACCAGGAGTCTGAAAGGTAGGTGAGGAGATTACCAGTGGAGTGTCCCTGACGGAACCCATAATGACGATCAGAAACAAGGTTGTGATAGGAAAGATGCTACAAAAACTTTCTGTTAATAGACTTAAAAACTTCTGAGACACAGGATGTTAAAGCAATTGGGCGATAGTTAGAGTCACCCTTTTTTTGGTACTGGCTGAATGAGAGCAAACTTCCAGCAAGAAGGAAAGGTACAATTTGACAGACAAAAGCAAAAGAGTTTATCTAGGCTGATGGCAAGCACAGGAGCACACTTCTTGAGGACAACAGGAGGGACCCTATCAGACCCATATTTCTTGTTAATATTGAGGCCAGTGATGGCAGAAAATACATAACCTGAAGAAATTTTAATGTCAGTCATGAGGACGTGAGAGGAGGGAAGTGATGGAGGAACAGCACAGAAAACGTCTAAGATAGAATTGGAGGAGAAAGTCTGAGTGAGGAGATCTGCTTTATCAGTAGAAGAAATAGCTACAGAGCCATCAGAGTAGAAAACAGGACCGCAGGATGATGAGGGAAAATTGTTAGAAAGGTTTTTGACAAGATGTCAAAAGAAGCGGGAAGAATTCGAGTTTCAGAGTCGCGAGTATTTAGTATGGATAAAATTATTTTTAGCAGGGCGAAGAACAGACTTAACACAATTCTGTGCAGAAACATAAAACAGATGTGACTCAGGGATGGGTTGGCTCTGCTACCTTTTATAGGACCTCTCTTTGTTGTGGACAGCATCAGAACAAGCATGATTAAACCAAGGCTTTTTTGCATTAGTATGTTTCCGTGCCCGAGAGAATAACCACCGAAATGCTAAGGTACACTTAGATGGATCTCAGCCATGGAAGCAATAATCATTCAAGGAAAAATCAAAGGAGTACTGCCTGAGGGCCTCCCATTCAGCAGCTCCAAAGTGCCACAACTGATGTTTTTCTTTGGAGGGTTCACAGGCTGTACTGGATCGATAGGATAGGTTAAGGTGATGAGGTTAAGATCGGAGGAGCCCAACAGAGAGGAATGATTAACAGTGTATGAAGAAGGATTAGTTGCAAGGAAGAGGTAAAGTATGTTGGAACTCTCACCAAGGCGGTCAGGGATACGGGTAGGGTGCTGTACAAGCTGCATTAGGTCATTAAGGATAGAAAAGATGTAGGCTTGTTCACCAAGTGGATCAGTGAAAGGGGAGTAGAGCCAAAGGTGGTGGTGAACACTGAAATCTCCTACAGTGGAGATTTCAGAGAAAGGAGAACCGGACAGGATGTGTTCCGTCATAGAAGTAAGATAGTCGAAGTCGGAAAGCCGAAGACAGAGAGTTGAGAATTTAGAAGAATCAAGCAAGGAGGATAGTAATATGGAGGGTGAACTCCTGTCCACACAGTGTGTAGCCGTAAAGTCCTAACTGGCCACCGTTTACTTAGGATGGGCAGTGCTAGATGGTGCCACCGTCACGCGTGTCGTCTGCAGTGAAGCAGACTCCTACGTCATATGGCGCCTGATGAGATGTTTCATAATGGTCGCGGGAGTACGAAATGTCATTACAGTAGTTGGTAACATGCCGTCGCGAGGCCATGCCTGTGTTGTCTGTAAAAAGACGAAAGATCGTCGCAGACATCTACGATTATATATATGTTCTTAGATATATTGCTATTGTTACTATTTCTCTGTTACAGGCGGTCTGCAATATAGTACAAAGGGCATTTGGCACCTTGTTTAAGATCCATGACTTTGTGGATAATACACACACACACACACACACACACACACACATATATATATATATATATATATATATATATATATATATATATATATATATATATATATATATATATATATTGCAGTAATTCACGTAAACATACAGTACATGTTATGTTACGACATTGCTATATTGTATGTAGATACTGTACCTTATTTTCTTTCTATTGCAGAAGTTGCAATGCACATATCTACAAGTATTTATGTAATTACCTTTGGGGACCGGTGTTCCCCCACACCTAAAATTAGTAACGATGACCACACACGTATGTCACAGGACATACTATATAACGTGTAATGCACATCATTTGTGCAAAATGTGCATGTGTAATTGCAAACATTTGTAGTTCCATATGCCATATTATCATTGTCACTAATGCAACGACATAACCATTTTATGTTACTGTATAAAACGCTGATTACCTTTTTATGGTTAATAGAATTAGGTGACGATTGTTAGTGTATTTTATTAATTATGGTATTGTAAAATATGGTATCTTTATATGCTTATAATGAAATGCTGACACATAAGCTCATTAGTCATATCACCTCTGCCCTATTATGCTGTATCAATGGTCTGACAAACTATATATTGTACATTTGTGATAATGCTCTATGGTCTGTTGAAATACCTTATAGTTTGTGGTAATGCATTCCTTTGGTAACTGTTTCTGTAGTGCATACCGCAGATAATTACACATGTCAAATATACATCTTGAATCCAACAACTTAATTAGTGATAGACAATATGATTTTCGCCATGAAAGATCCACAATTGACACACTCAATCTCCTAACTCATACCATCCATCAATCATTTGATTTACATGGAGAAACTCATGCAGTAGCTCTTGATATTTCTAAAGCTTTCGACAGAATATAGCACCGTTCCCTGCTGTCCAAATTCCCTTGCTATGGACTAACATCTTTTGTTCCTTTGATTTCTTCATATCTTAGTGACAGGAAAATAAGAGTAAAAGTAGATTATGTATATTCCAATTTCCACTCAATTAACGCCGGCGTGCTGCAGGGATCAGTTCTGGCACCAACCCTATTCCTGGTTTATATTAATGATCTCTTATCTGTCACACACAATCCCATTCACTCATATGCAGATGACTCAACACTACATGGTTCATTCACAGTCAGACACCTATATTCAAAGTCTAATATCTCTACCTTTCAGCTCAGTACAGCCATCTCCATAAATCAAGACCTATCTACGATCAGTGAATGGGGACAAAACAACCTTATCTCTTTTAATGCTAGTAAAACTAAATATGTACAATTTACTAATAGACAGATGTTGCCAGATTCGTACATTAACCTCAGTGCCACTAATATTCCTATCTCCAAAAGTATTGAAATTCTTGGCATCTCACTTAACAATGCCACAATGCCCTCAGCTGGACCTCTCATGTTAGATCACTTGCTAAAACCGCCTCAGAGAAACTTGGATTACTGTACAGAGTCCATAACTTCTTCGCTGATGAGCAGTTAGCTATAATTTATAAGAGTCATGAGCACTCTCAGCTTGAATATTGCTCACCCTTGTGGAATGGATATGGAGAGGTTGCATTAAAACAACTAGATAAAATTCAGAACAGAGCTGTTAGAATTATTAACAACCCTGCAATTACAAATAAACTACCTCCCTTGCAAGTAAGAAGGAATGTTGCCATCTTTGCATTATTTTACAGATATTTTTTTGGAAAATGCTCAGACGAAGTTGCGTCCATGATGGCACCTCTCCATGCCTTCCCTCATGCTACTCGGGCATCTGGTAGCGCTCATGACTGGAATGGCACTCAGCCATATTGCAGAACTTCTGCCTATCGGAATTCTTTCATTCCCCGAACTGCATCTCTCTGGAACTCGCTTCCCCAGAGTTGTTTCCCCCCAATTTTCAACCCACAGCTGTTCAAGTCTAACTGTTACAGATATTTTACGAACAGAGGACACCAGTAATCTGGTGTATGGATTATTTTTTTTATTATTCATTTGTTTTTCCTTCCTCCGTTCTGTTATTTAAAAAAAAATACTATAGTGTGTTTGATTAAGATGACATTTATACAATTCACCAGCAACCTTTTCAGTATAATATATATTATATATGTATCATGCTCATATCGATATATTAGGCTGATTGTTTTGCGTACAGAACATTAATTTCACATGTTCGTCAAATGTGTTTGGTTAGATAATTAAATGTGAGTTATAAACAACTGCCTACATTAGTGCACCGGGTATTTAACATAAATCGACATTCACAGTGCGGATACATGGGGCCTATTGGAACTCCAGATTTAAAGCCTTATCATATAGTCTGCCACTGCATGTCAATATATGTTTATGTATGTTTCTTGTTCACAATTCATGCACGTGCCCTACATGAACTTTTACGTCATATTATACTTAAAACACCAGTATATTATGATTCACCCTCCGATACGTACATCATGGATACACATGCTGGCCTACAAGTATAGTCGTGAGGAATATTAGTGTGTACATTATGATTACCCTAATAGCAACAGATGTAGCTTTAGTACAGTTATCCCAGACGAACATTACCATTACTCCGTTTTCTATTCAGGCTTTTGGAGTCGAGAGAATGGAACCGCATACGACGGCACCAAATATGCATTGTTTTTGAAGGGAGTTCACCCTCCATATTACTATCTTCCTTGGAATCAAGTTCAGGAATACGAGAGCAAGATAGGTCGTTGCGTACATACAGTATGCACAACATCCACTTTTGGCTTTGAAATGAGTATAAAGAGAGTAGGAGGATACAGAGAAGGGTATGTTGTCAGTTGCCTGAGATAGCTGAGTTTCATTTAAGAAGAGAAGGTGAAGTTTAGAGGAGGAGAGGTGATGCTCAACAGAGAAAGTTAGAGGAAATGCCGCAAATGTTGCAGAAATAAAGAGGTGAGTGTGACATTGGTTCCAGACATTAGCTGAGTCGTCACCAGGATGAGGGCGGATGGTGGGGGGCCTTTATGGTCTCCCCCCCGGGAGACTCCGAGGCTGGGGCTTGGTTATTAGATGCCATTTTGATTTAAATGTTGAATATTAAGTGTAGTGTGTAATGTGCATGTACTATTGTGTTGACAGTTATAGAAACTTGTACTGGAGAGCATGTTGGCCTACTCTCTGTGTTACTGAAACACTGAAAAAGTACAGCAAAGGGGGATGGTCAGAAACTAATCCCAAGGGCTGATGAAACAGAAGCTCCAGCTCTCTGAGTCATCAGCTTTCCATCCACCTTGTGAATACTGCCCTGCTCGACTGGTACCACAGTCTACTCCATGGTGCTAAGGGTGGGCAATAAAAACTGGTTGATCTTTCGCAGCCATTTTGGTGACTTTGACCTCGACTCCGAGTGCCCAATTTCGAACTCGGCCAAGATTTTGGTTATCTTGATACTCTGACGTTTTCATATTGATAGCTCAAGCCGTTCATGACATACAATGGGAACAGATACACACACACACACACACACACACACACACACACACACACAGGCAGGCAAACACATTATTGCTCTGCCTTCTAAAGGCAGGTGAGAATTATGTCATGAACGTTGTCCAATATGCAAAGTAATGGGCAGTAAAATACAACGATGGATGAACCCCTCTCCCTTTTTTTCCTCCAGGCCACGGCATTTTACCGGGCCAAGTGATACTGAGAACTCTGCCATGATGAGTAAAGCATCAACCACTTCTTATCTATGTCATTAACTTTATTTACTGCTGCTTCCAGATGTATTCTTCAGCTTCGGAGAGCCCCATGGTAATAAATGGAACTATGCAGAATACAGTAGGTACGTACAGAATGCAAGCTCACACTATGCAAATCTCATTGTATGCAAGGACCTATTGCTTATCGAATTTTAGTGTATTTCTTAATAGTAATCGAATTGAACTCGTAATAGGTGAGACGGCAGTCAAGAGTGGCCCAAATCAGGGGTTACCCCGAGACTGACGCAGAGCAGGAGACCGCAGCAGAACAGCTAGCACTACCAGTGATGGACAGTGGAGACTTGTCGATGATGGAGATCAGCTGGGTACTGTGTGCCCTAGATAAATTCAAATTAGAATTCAAGGACATCAAACACTATCAGTTGCGAGCAGAAGAAGTCATGACTTCACTGGACAGAGCCTTCCACTGCTACACAGACAGGCTCAACCAGGAGGTTAACAGAAGGAAGCAAACCCTCATCACTCGTTACTTGCAGCCTCAAGGAAGTGAGGAATCACTCCCTTCAATATCAGAAGAGCCATTTCCTGTGGAGGATCAAGAGGATGATGCAATGCCTGAGGTGTCAGAAATAGATTTTTGAAGGGTTTATGAGTGAAGTGAGTGCATTAGCTAGTGAAAGTATCGAAGTATTGGTGATGAGAGTGGTGAGGAAGGTGGTGTGTCAGGTGGTGTGGTGGGTGGTGCAGGAGGTGCACGCTAGGTGCCTCACCCTGCCTCAGAGCCCCTTCTTACGTCCATCGAACCTGTTGTCCTCTTGGGTTAAGGTGAGCAGGCATATTCTTGTTGATTTAGTTAAGCCATATCCTTGTTGATTTAGTAAAGCCATAATATTGTTGCTTTACTTTATCTTGGGTAATATGTCTTAGAAACAGTGAAATACTTAGGTCTGAAAGGAGTCTCAAGGGTTCCCGATGAAGGGGGGTTATAAGTTTATGTATTCACTGTACGTGAATTCCTAGTAAGTGGCCTCTTCTGCCGCCCATAAACTCGTGCACTGTGCGTACCTAGTGTATATATATCTATCTATATGTGTCCCCCTATCAATCTATACAAATCCACATTTTGAAAAGTCTTTAACCCCTTAACCGCATGGCATCACTTTCGTGATGCTTGGGAGCAAGGGATCATACCGCGGGGTGTCACTTTTGTGATTCTGTGTTATTTTGAATTCCCCCGGGCTTTCAAGTGGTGGCTTGTATCATCTATCAGTACTGCCAATGTCCAACACTAGTCAGCACTCCTAATCTCATCTGTACTCCCATCCATTGTTGACAATTTAGCCATTTCTCCCAGTTCTTGACTCCCCTCCCAACCTCCCCTCCATTATCCTATCATCTCGCCTGCCTGGCCGTGTTACGGTAAGTAAATCTTCCCTGGAATTTTTCACTGATTTCATCCATTGAAATAAGTCCTATGCCCTATTCTTATACCAAATAATATATACAAGAAAGAAATAAGGTAAGTGAGAGTGCCATACACCTGGAATTGGCTAATTATCACCTGACCACACCTCACGTGCACTCGTTCGCTAATTTTCGCTGTTTATTTCCCCTTGAAATATGCCGTATAATCTATTTTTGTAATAAAAATATATATAAGAAAGGAAGGGAGAAGCCTAAGTGATATTTACATTCACCTGGAACTACCTAATTATTTTAGGCCACCACACTGTATTCTACGCTAAGTAAATCTTCCCTGGAATTTTCCATTGATTTCATCCATTGAAATAAGCCCTATGCCCTATTCTTATACCAAAGAATAAATACAAAAAAGAAATAAGGTAAGTGATACTGCCATACACCTGGAATTGTCTAATTATCACCTGACAACACCTCACGTACACTCGTTCGCTAATTTTCGCTGTTTATTTCCCCTTGAAATGTGCCGTATAATCTATTTTCATAATGAATATACATATAAGGAGGGAAGGGAGAAGCCTAAGTGATATTTACATTCATCTGGAACTACCTAATTTATTATGTATTGTCTTGGTTTCCTGCCAATCATTTCATTGCTATATATTAGCTGGTCTCACAAGGCCATATATATATATATATATATATATATATATATATATATATATATATCGATATATATATATATATATATATATATATTTGTTTGTGGCCACCCCGAACGGGATTGAGGCGTCTGGCAATAGATATATATATATATATATATATATATATATACCCCGTAAAAAGAACAAACTTAACAAGCGAATAAAGTGCCTCATACCAGGATGGACCATACATTGACGACTAAGGAACAGACAAAGGACATTCTGAGGATAGGGACATGGAATGTGACAGGAGTGAATGATGAAGCGAAAGAGAGAGAGATTGTTCAGGTGCTTGAGGATGCAAGAGTGGATATATGTGGATTGATTGAAACTAAATGAAAAGGTGAAAGGGTGAGAGAATGTGAGTACGGTTTAGGAAAATGTGTGGGAGTTAATGAGAATGAGAGGGCAAGAGAGGCAGTATGTCCAATGATAAGCAAGAAGTGGAAGGAAAATATAAAAGAGTATGGAACAGTGTGTGCAAGGAGTGTATGGGTGAGGATGAAAGTAGGTATACAAGCATGGGTGATATTACAGTATGTGCATATGTGCCGACAGAGGACCGAGTGGCAAGAGTGAAAGATGAGTTTTGGGCTAGTGTAGAAACATGTATGGATAAGTTTGAGAGGAGCAAGAGATTGTTTTTGATTGGAGACATGAATGGCAAAGTGGGGACTGTACGAGTGGATGGAGTGGTTGATCAGTGTGGTGTGCCAGCTGAAGTAGATGGATATGATAGTGCTTTGGTGGACATCTGTGCTGGTAAGGGGTTGGCAATAGCCAACACCTACTTTCGGCATAAGATGATCCACAGGTATACATGGAGAGTCATGAGGAGGATGGATGGTGAACTTGTGGAACGATAGGCAGTGATAGACTACGTGTGTGTGGATGAGTGAATGAGAAGACAAGTGTTGGATGCAAGAGTGTGGAGAGGGTGGGGAAATGGAATCTAAGACCATCACTTAGTGATGGCCAAGGTAAGGCTGCAAGGAAAGTGGGTGAGGAGACGAAGGGGAAGACAGGAGGAACCAGCTCCTGTGAGAAGATTGGAGAAGTTGCAAGATAGTGAGAAAATGGCAGAGTATAAGAGCATAGTGCAAGAAAAATTGGGAAGGTATGAGTTAGAGCAGATGGAAGAGATGGAAGACGTATGTAAGATATTCACGGAAGAGATAGACGCAGCATGTGAGGTGGTTTGTTGAGGGAGGAGAAGATGCAGGGGGGTGCAACGGACAGCATGGTGGAATGATGAGGTGAAACGAGCTGTGGAACAAGAGAAGGCATATAGTGAATGACTAGCGAGTAGAGGTAAGGGAGAAGATGAGAGAGAAAAAAGAGAGGTATATGTGAGCAGGAGACGGGAGGTGAAGAGATTGGTGAAGGAGAGTAAGAAGAAAGTGGATGAAGAGTTTGGGAGGAATCTGAGTGTGAAATGGAGGAAGAAATTGTTTTGGAAGGAAGTAAAGAAAGTAAGGCAGTGTGAAAGGGGAAATAGTAGGGGAGTGAAAGATAGGAATAATTGATTGTTGGTGGAGAAGAGGGAGAAATTGAGGAGATGGAAGGAGCACTATGAGGACTTGCTGAATGTAGAGAGTGAGAGCAGTGCAAGTATAAGTGGTTGGGGAATGGCTAGGAGAAGAAGAAGTGAGAGGAGGGAGGACGAGATCAGTAGGGTGGAAGTAGTGAAAGCAATGAAGATCAAGATGGGAAAGACCCCAGGAATTGAGGGAGTGTGTTGTGAAATGCTGAACTATGGGAGTGAGACTGGAGTGGAGTGGATATGCAAGTTGTGTAGATTGGCTTGGGAAGAGGAAAGGGTTCCAGAGGACCGGAAATCATGTATAATCGTTCCTTTATACAAAGCAAAAGGGGAGAGACAAGTACGTGGTAACCATACGGGCATTTGCCTTCTTAGTGTGACTGGAAAAATATATGGTAAAATACTCATTGATAGAGTTAGGCATAAAACGAAGGAGGTAGATGGAGAAGAACAAAGGGGATTTAGGAAGGGACGAGGGTGTGTAGATCAGATATTTGTTCTAAGATGTTTAGTGGAGAAGTATCTAGAGAAGAGAAAGAAAGTGTATGCTGCCTTCATGGACTTGGAGAAAGCTATGACAGAATAGAGAGACAAGGTATGTGGAAGGTATTAAGAATATATGGAGTGCAGAGGAAATTGTTGAGTGCTGTGAAGAGTATGTACGGAGGAGCTAGGGCTACGGTGTGAGTGGATAGTGAGCTGAGTGAGTTCGTTAATCTCAATGTGAGACTGAAAGAGGGTTGTGTGATGACTCCATGGCTGTTTAATATATACATGGATGGGGTTGTAAAGGCGGTGCAAAATAGGGCAGTGGATGTAGGGGTGGCTTTAATGAATGAGGGTGAGATGTAGAAGATTCCGGTGTTGCTGTTTGCTGATGATACAGTATTGTTGAGTGAAGATGAATGGGAGTTGCAAGGTTTGGTGAATGAATTTTGGGCAGTGTGTAGGAGGAGGAAGCTGAAAGTTAATGTAAACAAAAGTAAAGTTTTAGTGTTTGAGAGGAATGACGCCACAGAATGCATAGTGAGGTTGGATGGTGAGGACATGGAGAATGTGAGTGCATTCAAGTACTTGGGTAGTGTGATGAGTAAGGATGGAACTTTGGGGGATGAATTGCTTGAAAGGGTATAGCAGGAAAGGAAGGTTGTTGGTTCACTGAAAGCAGTAATGAGAAATAGAGAGGTGAGTATGGAAGTTAAGAAGTCACTGCATGATAATATTGTGATCCTTACCCTGACGTATGGAAGCGAGGCATGGCCATTGCTAGAGGGGAACAAGTCAAGAGTGACAGCAGTGGAAGTGAGTTACTTGAGAGGAGCATGTGGAGTGACATAGAGGGACAGGTTGACGCATGAAGGAGTGAAGATACGTTGTGGGGTGGAAGTGGATGTGGTTGAGAAGATTAGGAGAAATGCACTGAGGTGGTTTGGACATGTGGAGAGAATGGAGAATGAAAGACTGACTAATAGGGTGTATGTAGGTGAGGTGGATTGAGGGAGAGGGAGGGGAAGACCGAGGATGAGGTTGAGGGATGGAGTTGAGAGGTATATGAGGGAAGGGTGCATGAGCTGAGGGGAGGGGAGGCAAATGGTGGGTGACAGAGCGACTTGGAGGCGTTTGTCCGCGGCCACCCTTTGCGGGATTAGGGCGTCTGGCTATAGATAGGTAGATAGATAAACTTCAATATGCCACTTTCTTTCTTTATCCCTGCTTTCATTTTACTCCATGCTGGATTCGCCCCAGGTCTTCTTCACATCCACCCATTTAGTTGCTATGGTGATTGTTAAGATCAGAGTCATACAGCAAATACCCTGTAAAGCATCTGCTTTATTGCCGCTGCCTTTAATGTCAGGTGTTGATTTATAGCTGTGAAATCGAACTGTGCCCCATTTTATTAATTCACATTAATTTTTAGCAGCTCAGATAATTTTGTATGAAGCCTGTAAACTATATTAAAAGAAGAGAAGTATACTCTGCAACCAATAATATATATATATATATATATATATATATATACATACATATATATATATATATATATCATTTCCTGCGGCACCCCACGGGATGCATAGGGCCTCGATGAGCTCTCTCCACCAATGTTTGTCTCTTGCCATCTCCTTCAGGTCCCACCAACACCCCTCTCCTGCTTCTCTTTTCGTTGTCCTCAACCAGGTTTCCCTCGGCCTACCTCTGCCTCTTCTTCCTCTAGCAGACCACTCTGGCACATCCTGAATTAAGCTGCCTTCTTTTCTATAGGCCTACATGTGCCCCAGCCATCTCCAGCGAGACGGTCTCAGATATTCATCCCTTCCACTTTCATAATATATATATATATATATATATATATATATATATATATATATATATATATATTTACTTGTCCGACTCTGGGCAAAGGCTTCAGGGCCTATCCCCAAGTCGCAGTGGTTCTCCTTCGGGCCCAATAGTCCTCCTGCATCTCCACATGTCACCACTTCGGCGCTAACACCCACCATCCATATTGAATACATGCTAGGACTGTCTCATTCTGGACTGGATTCTGCGTTTGGTGATGGACGAAGAACTTGGCGCTAACGCCAATTCTCCAAACATCGAATATCCATTTGTGTCTCAGCTAATAAAGAATTATGAAAAACTAAAGTCACAGTTTGTTAATGGAACAGAAGAGATCCTCGATAAGTGAGGATGGAGAGATGACATGAAGTTTTTGTACTATTAACACGAGTGTTCAGATTCTCTGAAGAAAACGGGCATTTTCCTTTGATTAACTTTCACAAAATTCCAAATATCAGTAATGCGAGGTGGAATTCAAGAGCAATTCTCACTATCCTTGCATTCATTCACATACCTACAACAAGGAAGACTTTGAAGAAGATATGCAGATTCATTTCGTACGAATGGGCAGAGTACTGGTTTATCAATCAGAGGTACAATGAAAATGACTTCAAGAACTTGTCAGAAATATTGAAACCTTTCAAAAAAGCAGTAAACCTATTGCAGAATCACTGGAAGCAGGAGCCATCCTTACTCAGGATACCAAGAAATAATCAGTTTACAGAACTGCAGTCAAAGTGATGCAGGAACTTTATGCTGCCTGCAGAAACAAAGCCAAACTGCAACTTAGATTTATTCTAGGTAATAAACAGTGATTTTAAGTATTAATGCATTTATATAAGCTCTTGTTTTTTCTATTATTATACATGTAATAAACACTTCCAAAAATCGAATTTTTATTTCAGGGTGACCTTTTTTTTTCTAAAACTGAGAGGAATAAGGACTTTTTTCTTTGTTTTTAAGCAAAAGTTCAACGACTTGAGGTACAGGAACATAAGGTTGTAAAAAAGTTATAACCCTAATATCTATCTATTTTTCTATCTATCTATCTATATATCTATATCTACCTATCTATCTATCTATCTATCTATATATCTATATCTACCTGTCTATCTATCTATATCTATATCTACCTATCTATCTATCTATCTATATATATTCACAGAAGAAGTCCATACAGCATGTGAGGTGGTGTGTGGGGTGAAGAGAAGACGAATGGGGGTTCAAGAAACAGCATGGTGGAAGGAAGAGGTAAGAGAGGCTGTAGCACAAAAGAAGAAAGCATATAGTGACTGGTGAAAAACAGGGGCGTCGAAGAAACTGAGAGACGGAGGAGAGAGTTATATGCGGAGAGGAAGAGAGAGGTAAAAAGATTAGTAAGAAAGAGCAGGAAGAGAAGGAATGAGGAATTTGGAAGGAACTTGAGTGTAAAGTGGAGGGAATGTAAGAAAATGTACTGAAAAGAGGTAAAGAGAGTTAGACAGGGTGCCAAAGAAGTTAGCTGAGGAGTGAAAGACAAAAATGGTAGATTATAAGTGGAGAAGAGAGAGGAAGTGAGCAGATGGAGAGAACACTTTAAGGACTTGTTGAACACAGAGAATGAAAGTAATGCAAGTATAAGTGGCTGGGGAATGCATGGGAGAAGGAGGTATGTTAGAAGACAGGAAGAAATCAGTAGGATGGAAGTTGTGGGAGCGGTGAAGAAAGTTAAAATGGGGAAAGCCCCAGGAATTGATGTAGAGTGTGGTGAAATGTTGAAGCATGGGGGAGAGATAGTAGTAGAATGAATGGGGAAGATGTGCAGATTGGCCTGGGAGGAAGGTAGAGTCCCGGAAGATTGTAAGTCAGGTACAATTATTCCCCTGTACAAAGGAAAAGGGAAAAAAGAAGTGTGTAGTAATTATAGGGGTATCTGTCTTCTTAGTGTAATAGGAAAATTATATGATAGGATATTTATTGACAGAGTTAGGGAAATAACAGAGGACTTAGTTGGAGAAGAAATTGGAGGTTTTAGGAAGGGAAGAGGATGTGTAGATCAGATATTCAATCCTAGATCTTTAGTGGAAAAGATTCAAGAAGTTGTATACGGCCTTCATGGATGTGGAAAAAGCATATGACAGGGTGGATAGACAAGGATTGTGGAAAGTATTAAGAATAAATGGAGTAGATGGGAAGTTGTTGAAGGCCGTGAAGGGTATGTATAAGGGTACTAAGGCTGCAGTGCGTGTGGCTAATGAACTGAGTGAATTTTTCTATCTGAAGGTTGGATTGAAACAGGGATGTGTTATGTCTCCATGGTTGTTCAATCTATATATGGATGGGGCTATAAATGAGATGCAAGATAGGGCAGGGTTGGAGTAACTGTACTTGTAATTTAATTGAAATTTAATTAATTACAGAAATATAGTAATTGCAATTGTAACTGTAATTGAAAATAAAATTGAAGTAATTGTAATTGTAATTAATTAATTGATAAGTTAATTGTAACAATTGTAATTGTGAAAAGGGAGGAAAATGGTACTGGTAAGGTAACCCTGTATCAAGCTGTCATTATGGGATTAAGATGCCCCGGGATTAACCCACCTAAGCCGCGTTTTGACAGTCCTACTGACTTTGTCCCAAACACCTGTTCTCTCATGGGACCTGACCCAGCTCCTTGTCCCCCTTCGATCGGAAATGCCGAGGCCTCGTGATCGAAGAGGGGTATGGTCCAGAGCCCTTGCTCCTCCCTAATCCCTAGATTTTACCAGTCACTAGTGCCAACATCATCAGAGAACTCCTCCTACTCAGGTTGCTTGGGAGAGGCAGGACTATATAAAAAGGAGCAGAAAGAGAAGGCTCGACTCACTCGTTCACACTCTCTCCTAGTCACACATTCCTCACGGCTCACACACACACACACACTATCTTGCCATCAGTGAACTATGTTAACAGAGACTGAGAACTGAAGTCTTGTGTCCTTAGTTGTGATAATTCAGAATGCCGACACGGAACATTTAACACTGCATCTGTCTATGAGGAAACTGTCAACCGGTTCAGTATTCAAGGGAAAGTAAAGAAAGTCGTAGCTGAAAATGCATCTTAATGGTGAATGCATTTGACATTTCCTTGCCAAGTTCTACACAGATCAGGAAGAAGAGGGGGTTGGAAATTCATGTGACCCCAACATCATTGATGAGGATAATTGCTTACAGTAGATGTTCTGACTCACCTTCCTCAAAGAATGGAATGTTTTGCACAGACTCAGCATCCGTGTGAGATATGAGTCTACTCACCCAGATGTAAAAAAATTCATTACTGTCAGCAACGCTTCAGAAAATTACATCCTTGATCAACTCAATGAGGAAATCAACAGTAGTTGCTCCGTACCTTCGATCTAGAAGGATTGTTCTCCAGACACAAAATGTGACAAGATAAAATTCACAGCTGAAAATGGTGAAATCTATACTCAAGTACCCTGTAAAGGTGAATAATGCAATTGAGCTACTGTCCCAGAGAGAGCAGAGGAGTAAGAAATTCATGCCAATGGAGATTTCTGCCTTAAAGGAGCTTGTGATTGTCCTCGAACCTTTCACGAGGCCTTGGAAGTTGTGGAGCGACAGAAGAAGGTGACCATAACTCCTATTGGACCAGAGATTCAGGGACTTTGACACTCCCTGGAGTATCTGTTTAATAATCTATCTATCTATCTATATACCTAGGCTGCTTCCCCCAAGGAAAGGGAGGTAGCCGAGACAGGACGACACACTCTCCATTTACTCATCCATTTAAACACATTCATTCACATCTTAGCCCCAAAGGGGAGAACGGACAGATCCTCACCGCACCACAGCACACAAGGGTCAACTGCGCAATGCAATCAGTGACATCCGCAACAGGGCCCGACAGCAGAACTGGTTTACCCCTGCCACATCATAACATACCCATCCCCTTACCCGCACCTGACCTGACTAGCTGATCAGACCAAATGCGGGAGAATATCCCCTCAGGGCTGCGTCATCACTTATTTATTCACAATTTCTCTCCATTTATTTCTGTCACGCACAGCCACTCTTCCTTGCTCAACAGACATCCCTCTCGCATCCAGCGCTCTCTTCACATTGTCCATCCATCCTATTCGTGGTCTTCCTCTCAGCCTTACACCTCTCACATCAGGTCTAGTTATCTTTTTCACCAATTGCTCATTATCCATTCTCTCCATATGCCCAAACCATCACAACACCCTCTGCTCAACTCTACCAGCCATCTCCTGAACAACTCCAGTTCTCCTTCGCACTTCATCATTTCGCATCCGATCCATACGCGTCACTCCACACATACTCCTCAGACACCTCATCTCCATTACATTCAAACTTTTCCTCTCTGCTACACCCATATTCCATGTTTCACCCCCATATAATGCAGTCGGTACCACAACACCCTCATACAGCCTTCTCTTTACATCCATTCTAAGCGAACGACATTTAAACACTTTTTTCATTCCTCCCAGCACCTTTCCTACTTCATTTATTCTAAACTTCACTTCTGCATCTATTCTTCCATCCACAGCAACATGTGACCCTAGATATTTAAAACAATCTACCTCCTCAAGCAACTCACCATTCAAAACTATATTCATCCCCCTACCATCTATCAACCTCGTACACTTCATCACTTTACTCTTATTCTCATTTACTTTCAAATTCCTCCTTTCACACACCCTTCCAAACTCCTCTACCAACTGTCACAATCTCTCCTCTGAATCAGTCACCAGTGCAGTATCATCTGCAAACAGCAGCTGCTTCAGATTCCAATCTCCACCATCAACATTTACCAGACTCAGACCACCTAAAACTCTTGCATTCACCTCCCTAACAACACCATCCATGTAAATATTAAACAACCAAGGCGACATCACACATCCCTGTCGCAGCCCCACTCTCACGGGAAACCAATCACTCACAGCATTTCCCACTCTTACACATGCTCTACTATTTACATAAAAACTTTTCACCCCTTTTAGTAACCTACCAACAAGTCCATACAATCTTAAAACAGTCCACAAAGCCTCCCTATCAATTCTATCATACGCTTTCTCTAAATCCATAAATGCCCAAAACACATCCTTGCCTTTCGCTAAATACTTTTCACACACTTGTCTCACAGCAAACACCTGATCAACGCATCCCCTCCCTTTCCTAAAGCCACACTGCTCATCACTAATCACTCCCTCTGTACCCTCTCTAACTCTCATAATTAACACTCTACCATACACCTTACCTACAACACTCAACAGACTTATACCCCTAAAGCTAGTACATTCATACTTATCACCCTTGCCTTTATACAACGGGACCACACAAGCACTTGCCCAGTCAATTGGCACCATACCTTTCTCAAAGCACACATTCAACAATCTTACTAACCAGTCAACAATAGTCACTCCACCACCCTTCAGGCATTCCACAGCACACCCATCCATACCTGCAGCTTTCCCTGTTTTCATCTCCTTTACTGCCTTCTCCACTTCCTCCTTCGTGATCAAAGAATCATTCAACTCTCCCAACACATTTATTCCTTGCACCCTTCCATCCGCCACAATCTCAGCCACCCTTTCCTCCTCTACATTTAATAATCTTTCAAAATACTCTGCCCATCTCTTCCTTACTGCATCCATCTCAGTTAACATCCTTCCATCCTCTGCTTTTACTCGTTCTTCCTTCCCAGACTCTCCCTTTCGCACCCTTTTCACCTCCTTCCAAAACATTTTCTTATTCTGTTGAAAATTCTCTGTCAGCCGCCTACCCCACCTCTCATCTGCTGCCACTTTAGCATCACGCACAGCCCTTCTCGCTCTATTCCTCTTTTCCTTATACCTTTCATATGACATCTCATCCTTCCTCTGCAGCCACACTTCATATGCACGTCTCTTCTCGGCCACAGCCATACTTACTTCCTCGCACCACCATTCACTTCCTTTTCTTACACCACCACCCACACGTCTCACACCACACACCTCTTCTGCATGCCCCACCACAGCACTCTTAAACAACTGCCATTCCTCCTCCACGCTGCCATTTTCCCGATCTTTCACTGCGTTCCACTCCTCTTTCAATTTCTCCTGATACTCTATCTTTTTCTCTCTTTTATCCAACTCACTCACTTTCAAAACCTCCCTACCACACCTAACCCTGTTTAATAATACCAAATTATAATACTTTGAACAACTGGCTAAAGTGCAATTGGACTCTGTGGAGAAAAGATTGGATCCATACTTGAAAATGAGAGATATTCAAGTGGTGGCTTTTTGGGATCCTAGGATCAAACTGGACTAGATTTCATTACAAGAGCAAGAGGACCAAGTGCTGGCATATGTCAAGGAAATGCTTTAAGAATTGGAGGTGGTTCACGAGAGGTCAACAAAGGAAAAAGACTGTAACAAGGATGATCTAGCAGAAGGATTCCCGGAATCAAAAAGACCCAGACTGTTCTCTTTTACACCAAAATGTTCATAAATGCTCCAAAATTAACGGGATCAGAGGGAAGCACAGTGTCAGTGAGTCTTTTGTTGAAGCAATATGTACAGGAAGGAACTCTGCCATTTTCCAGTGATCCAGTGCTATACTGGAAAGAAGTGTTACAAGCTTTGCAGCTACTGAAGAATCTTGCAAAAGAGGTAATTGGGTGCACTGCTACATATGCTCCATCACAGCGAGATTTCAGTATTGCCGGAAATTACTTCACTGTGGACAGATCTCATCTTGGTGTCACTTCTTTCCGTTCAGTGTTATTTAATAAGTGCAATAGTGAATTGTTTGAAAAACTACAGGCTCTTCAGTTACTGTCTGCAACTTGTACAAACATGAAATCTTGATTATTGTTTTCAAATTAGTTTATGCCACTGTAAATAAAGGACCTTACAATGCCAGATTTGTAGTTTTCATAACCATATCGATTTTTTTTCCAAATTCGGAAATTTGTAATTATAATTGTAATTGCAGTATAAATGAATTTGTTTTGCAGTAATTGTAATGTAATTGCTATTCCCAAATGTATTTGTATTTATAATTATAATTTAAAAACAAAGAAATTAATTGTAATTGTAACTGTAATTAAATTTTTGAAGTGTAATTGTTCCAACCCTGCCTGGGACGTGTCTGAGATGCATGTGGTGTGCATATGCGGTGTGTCTGGGGTATGTCTGGGCTGAATTTACTTAACTCAGTCTAACACAACCCATACTAATCCAACAGAAACCAACTTAAAGGAACTTAACCTAAATTCAACCCAATCTAAGCGAAATTAACCAAACCAAAACCTACCCTATCTTTAATACCGGACTAGCATTGATGTCACATTATCTCTGGCATAAGAAGAGAGGATAACTGCAGTAGGCCGGTTGGCCCATGCTAGGCAGCTCCTAGAAGAGTAACTGAACTACTAGAATGAGATAAAGATAGCAAAGAAGAAGGCTCTCCCCCGCCCTCCAAACCCTCTGGCCGAAGCCGACAGGAAAAAGTCAGAAAGAACACCACGCAGTAAGAAAAACTGGCGTGGACATTTTATAGGAAAGTGTGAAAGGAGGCATATCAAGTTTAATCAGATTGAGAGAGAAATAATATCGCGACTCAACGATGCTCCAGCAATATTCATAATGATAATGCTACAGACCTTAATATTACACAAAAATACCTCTTCTCGTAAAAAGTCTTGTGTTCCTTTGGTTGAACGATGAAAAAAAGTAGTACTCAAGGAGTGCACAACTGGATCCTACATCTTGACTAGAGGCAGAAAATTTAACCTTTCCCTGTGACACTGACTTACTGTTATCAAAAGCGAAT
>NC_136980.1:17383123-17388123 GCF_032717465.1 Coenobita brevimanus
CTCGGCTGCAAAACACGCCAGCATCTTCACCGAGTTCACGGTCCGGCCAGCAGGGTGTCCCTGCCTGCAGGTTGGTCCAGCCTCACTGGTGCCTGCTGCCAGTGGACTGGTTGACTTTTTTTTTTTTTTTTTTTTTTAATCTAAGTAATGTTTTTGAGTAACAAACGTGCTGAATTATCCTATGACATACAGTAGTTAATCTGGCAAACCAGAGTAAACATTTGGAGACTATAAGCCTTCAAAGTTGCACAAAAAGAGGTTGATGGCAGCGCGAGCCTTGAGTGGCTGTGACGTCGTAGGCCTCCAAGCTGGGAGACAAAACAAGACTGTGATCCCCAGCAAAGTTGTGTGATTGTGGTTCTGCTGATTAGGCAAGCTTTGTTTTGTCATGGCCAGGTCAGCAAATAACCACCATTGGTGCTTTGTTCCACTGTGCAAGAACACAAGTAGAATCACACCACAAAAAAAGATTCATCACTATTTCAAGAGATGAAAACCAAGCAGCTGCGATGGCGAGCAAAGCATCAGGAGTACGCCATCATAACTGGCAACTCTGAACCCCTACTGCCGTGAAGCGATGCGAGGAAATACCGAATCGGTGGTCACCTACTGAACTGACAATTTTAAATAAAAATATAATTTTTGTCACCATATATGTCCATGCACACCTAATTATCTGAAATCCAGTAACAAGTTTGTGCTTAATATGGTTATTAAAAAAACGTTTTAAAAAATCAGGTTTCAGAGGTATAATGTAAAGTTAGCTGATATCACCTTCAGATCGTCAACACGCATTGACAGACTTCCATTTTGAATAAATATTGATTTAAATAACAAATAAATGTATTTACATTATAAACCAATATTTACACGAGACAAAAATCTGTCAAGGCAAGTTGTCAAGCTCGAGGTGAAACACTTCTGCTGACTTTAGCAAATTTTTGTTTTGAATCTTGAATTTTTATTATTAGTCGAATGAAATACATATTTTAGACTGGATTTTCAGATAATTAGGTGTGTATGAACCTTTATGAAGATAAAAGTTATAACAGCCTAACATATACAGCTTGTCACTTGTCAAGCAAAACCAATCCTAACTTTGGCTGAAGTCACTGGAAGTGGTGTGAAAATCTTATTCCCCAGATCAGGCTGGCTGTTACCAAAAATATGTTCAAACATCACCAGTACATAAGACCAAGAAATCAGATAACCGAATATTCCACAGAGCTGTCTACGGTCAGGCCTCTTTAGGAGGGAAAACACTGAAATATTTCGGTCTTTGTGACATCTTCCCTATGTCTTAATGCCCATTTTCAGGGTTATATGCCCCTAGAGTCAGGATCTAGCAATACTTATACTGGTTCAGTTCATAAATCACTTAATTATGACTTTACCAACTTTAATCTTGATGCTATAAAGTTGTCCTACAGTCCCCTGGTTGTTGCAAGGTTTGCCATCACTACGAGTCTCTCTAAAACCAACAAAACTTTTCGCTAAAGCATAAACACAGCATACTTCATCTTTAAGACACCCATCACACTAAGTTGTATGCGCCTATCATGATAATAAGCGTTGAATATCACAGAAATCTTCCCTTTACTGGAACATGATTCCCAGACATTGTTGTGAATGGTGGTCAGCTGTGGCCCTGGTATGGGTTGTGACGTCACAGCCAGGGTGCATGTTTTGTGCCACGTACGATAATCTCCAACTCTGATTGACTATTTTTTTCTTTATAAATCTTAAATCAGAGAGAAAAATTAATGATAATCCGATGATTATGAGTGACCATTTTATTACTATATGCAGCTTGTACACGACCATCAACCAGTCCATTCCACAGTTACGAATGCATTGGTTTCATGAAACTGAGGTTAACGAAGAATTATTTTGGTTTATTTCACCAATATCGGAAGAGGCCAGCTTTATACATTTGTTCTTGTTCTGCTTAGAGAAATGTTTGAAATATTGCCACACACAATTCGAAATATCAAGAACTCCACACTTCATAAAGTGTGTTATCCTAGCCCTGAACCAGAACCCATCACCATCCCAGGCACCGCCAGGGCAACACAAACTTCCTGCAATAATGGACCCTACCAAACTGTTTGAACTTATTAGCAATTATCAGTAAATCATAAAAACACCACGACTACCATATGGCTTGCTACTGGGTGACCTCCACACCTTCGAGGAACTTAATCCCTGAGAAGTACAACCCTGCCCAGGACTACGCACGCATAGTCCTGGGCAGGGCTGTACTGGGCATTTCCTCTCCCCCCCACCCACAGGTGGGAGACCCAAGTGAGTGGCCTTGACCAACTTTCATACCCTACAGTCGTTCTATTTTATGATGGCAGTTTGGGTGGGGTGATCTGGGACCTCACACTGTTAGCTCTGTTGTCACCGCCGCCGACACACGTGTAATTATTATTATTATTATTTTTTTTTAAATAACAGAACGGAGGAAGGAAAAACAAATGGAGAAAAAAAATAATCCATACACCAGATTACTGGTGTCCTCTGTTCATCAAATGTCTGTAACAGTTAGACTTGAACAGTTGTAGGTTGAAATTTGGAGGAAAACAACTCTGGGGAAGCGAGTTCCAGAGAGATGCAGTTCGGGGAATGAAAGAATTCTGATAGGCAGAAGTTCTGCAATATGGTTGAGTGACATTCCAGTCATGAGCGCTACCAGATGCCCGTGTAGCACGAGGGAAGGCATGGAGAGGTGGCACCATGGACGCAACTTCATCTGAGCATTTGCCAAAAAAATATCTGTAAAATAATGCAAGGGAGGCAACATTCCTTCTTACTTGCAGGGGAGGTAGTTTATATGTAATGGCAGGGTTGTTAATGATTCTAACAGCTTTATTCTGAATTTTGTCTAGTTGTCTTAATGCAACCTCTCCACAACCATTCCACAAGGGTGAGCAATATTCAAGCTGAGAGCGCACATGACTCTTATAAATTATAGCTAACTGCTCATCGGCGAAGAAGTTACGGACTCTGTACAATAATCCAAGTTTCTTTGAGGCGGTTTTAGCAAGTGATCTGACATGAGAGGTCCAGCTGAGGGCACTGTTAAGTGAGACACCAAGAATTTTAATACTTTTGGAAATGGGAACATTAGTAGCACTGAAGGTAATGTACGAATCTGGCAATATCTGTCTATTAGTAAACTGTATATATTTAGTTATACTAGCATTAAAAGAGACAAGGTTGTTTTGTCCCCATTCACTGATTGTAGATAGATCTTGATTTATGGAGATGGCTGTATTGAGCTGAGAGGTAGAGATATTAGACTTTGTAAATGGATGTCTGAGTGTGAATGAACTATGTAGTGTTGAGTCATCTGCATATGAGTGAATGGGATTGTGAGTGACAGATAAGAGATCATTAATATGAACCAGAAATAGGGTTGGCGCCAGAACTGATCCCTGCGGCACACCGGCGTTAATTGAGTGGAAATTCGAATATACATCATCTACTTTTACTCTTATTTTCCTGTCACTAAGATAAGAAGAAATCAAAGGAACAAAAGACATTAGTCCATAGCAAGGGAGTTTGGACAGCAGGGAACGGTGCCATACTCTGTCGAAAGCTTTAGAGATATCAAGAGCTACTGCATGAGTTTCTCCAAAAAGATCAATTGATTGATGGATGGTATGAGTTAAGAGATTGAGTATGTCAATGGTGGATCTTTCGTGGCAAAAACCGTATTGTCTATCATTAATTAAGTTGTTGGATTCAAGATGTTTAACAATATGCTTATTAATTAAAGTTTCAAATACCTTACCAAGAGAAGATGTGATAGCTATTGGTCTGTAATTGGAGGGGTCAGACGAACTTCCTTTCTTCGGAACTGGGTGGATATTGGCTTCTTTCCATGAATTTGGGAATAAAGAAGTACGAAGTACGTATGCATAGTCTGAATAATTTAGTTAGGACAGAGGCAAGTTCAGGGGAACACTTTTTCAAAACAGTTGGCGGAATTCCATCTGGACCTGGAGCTTTGTTGGTAGGTAAATTGTCTAGGATGGATTTTACAAATCTTGTCTGTATTTTAAGTGGGGCAATTTCGGGAGAATCAAGTTCCAGTACTGAGACATTCTGGCTGGTATCATCTATGGTAGAGTTTCTTGCAAAGGTACTAGCAAAGATATCTGCTTTCCCACGTGGGTCATTTGTAATATTGCCATCTGAAGATTTTAATGGGGGAATGGAAGATGACTTGTTAAAGTTATTATTGAAAGAATTAAGAGATGACCAGAATAATCTATTGTCATTAGGGTTGTTAAGTAGTTTTGATGCTTGCTTTTGAAGAAAGTTTGATTTAGATAGATTTAATACAGCTTTTGCATGATTTCTAGCAATTTTAAATTGGGAGAGTGATTCAGGTGTTTTTGATTTTAAGTAAGAGTTATATGTTAATGACTTTTGGGCTGTTGCTCTGGCACAATTGCCATCAAACCATTTTGGAGAGTTTGATCTTTTAGTGAATTGTTGACTTGGTATGAATAAATCCATACCAGCTAGTATTAAGTCACAAATGTGGGACTGGGTAGAATTGGGATCACTAGAGAAGAAAGACTGCCATGGAACATCAGCAAGATAATTTCTAAATCCATCCCAGTCTGCCCTGTCAAAGTGCCATCGGGTCACCCTGACAGGTTCGGAATGGGGAGGTGTAGGAGGGTTAACTAATGAGGCTTTGATGAGATTGTGGTCAGAGGATCCAAGTGGTGACAGTACCTCTATCCTGTATTGATCTGGATTATTTGTCAAGAATAAATCCAAGAGATGGGCATTATGGTCAGGATTATCAGGTATTCTGGTTGGTTGCTTTACCAACTGGGTGAGATTAAACGATTCTGCAAACAGCTCGCATTCTAGACCAGCGTCGTCAGTCTGGGCAGAATGCAATAACCATTCAACATTGTGTATGTTAAAATCACCTAAAATGGTAATTTCATTGCCAAGGGCAAGGTCAAGGTTAC